>NC_060264.1:26413483-26713483 GCF_021901455.1 Neodiprion lecontei | reverse complement strand
ACGTTGCACGCATTTTATCGACAGGTGTAAGGAACTTAAATTAAGTAGTCATTTTGAAAAACGCGTTTTATATCATATCTCGAAAATGGCTCGCTTTGGGATAAAAAAAAAAATCCCATCTACGACAAATGTTCTCATGTTTTTTTATCCCAAAGTCAACTGTTTTCGATGTATGATAAAAAATGCGTTTTTCGACATGACAACTTACGCCGAATGGGTGTGACCGCAAACTTTTTAAATTAAGCTCCTTACCTGTCAACAAAACGCATGAAACATTAAAAACGTTCAATTAAAATTTTGCGCTACGGCACTATAAATTCAACATCCATCGATTGGACTATGGGCACAAGTTCGAGGAGGATTACATTCTTGAAATCATAAACAACAGAGAAAGTCTGTTTCGCGCGTTCTAGAGTTTCGAAAACATAAAGATTCGTTGAAAATAGAAAACGTAATATTCGATCGAAACCAATACCATTCTTATATCACGGAAGGTCATGAAAAGTAAAAGATGGCACGTCATTGATGACGGAAAAAATTATATATATATGTATATAATACGTTTTCCTTTCGTCATAATGCAAACGTTAAACGTGATGCTATTGCAATGCAACCGCGGTAAGCGCGACAGAACGGAACCAAAAGCGGAAAAAGTAATACCCATAAAAAACCCAAACCCTTTATAGAGACCGCAGAGACATACTTAAAAACAGCCGCATCGCACACACGTATGAAACGAACATTTTTTTCTTCCGAGCGATTATTAAACCACAGGAGTTGACAATTTTTCCGGTACCGAGTTGACGCCTTATTCGCGTTGATAATATCAAAAGACAGAACGTGGCGTGCAAACTGACACTGAAAATCGTTCGGATCATGATGATCGCAATCTATATTAACAAAAATGAATGCTTCTTTGTTTGCTTCCTCAGTTTCAATACCTTTCATCCGATTGCGATGAATAAAGGTTGCACAACGAATTAGTACAACCATTTTACAATATAGGTGGCGCGCGAGTCGTTTCAACAAATGAGCATATTTCGCATAGTTTAAGGGCAGCTCGTTTGTTTGCAAATTTCTTTGGGGGTAACAGCTATACCCACCTATGCATAGGTATGTATGAAACTCAAAATCTTTCCAACGTATGTTTGCTTGTTACTCCAGAACGACTGAAACGATTCTATTTTTTCTGTAAATGGCTACAACGTCTGACCAGGTTTTAGGCTATGTTTCGTTTCAACCAGATTTGATAGTTTTTGAGAAGTAACGATATTTGTAAGCCAAGCCAGAATGGGATCACACACTTATGCGAACGCTGACTAAACTCTTACGAATAGAGGTTAGGTCGGGTTGGGTTAGGTTAGGTTCTATGTTAGATCAGATATTATCAGTGTTCAGATAAGTGTAAGATATTATCAGATATTAGGGTGGTCCTGAAAAAGGTCTTCTTCAATTTTGACCGGTTCACCCCCTAAAGCAATTCCGAATAATTTAAAAATAAATCGCTACATTTTTCAGACTTTTATCTCAACTCTAACCCGCCCGTAAGAGGGTGGAGTTTCCCATTTAAATTTTTCAAGGGTACGGTGAATCCAACAAACGGATTCGATTTAATTTCATATAGGGGGGATTTCTCGGATGCCTGACCTACGAACCTGAACTCGAAATTTGAAAAATCAAAATGGCGGATACAATATGGCGGATCAAAATTCAAAGAGCCGTTCGATTTCGATGAAACTCGGTGCCCGGGGGTTTTCGAGGTAGCTGATTACGAATCGGAATTTGAAATTTGCATAATTCAAAATGTTGAATCCAATGTGGCAGCATCAAATGGTCTTTTAAATTTCGCCCCACCATATTCGATCCACAATTCTGAATTTTCAAATTTTGAGTTCAGATTCTTAATCAGCGACCCAAGAAACCCTCGTTAGACGAAATTTAATCGAAATCCGTTCGGTGGACTTAACGTACCCCTGAAAGAATTAAACGGGCAAATCTACCCTCTTGCCGGCAAGGGTTGAACTTCGGATAAAAATTTTTTTAAATAAGGAAATCATTTTCCAATTATTTGGAGTCGATTTAGGGGGTGGACAGGTCAAAATTCAAAGATGACCTTTTCAAGGACCACTCGTAGCTCTTCATTCAAATATTCTTAACTGTAAGTGTGATTTTTTTTATCTGTATAGAATTTTCATCTTATCACATTAAATCTGAATGCGAGCGCGAAGCTGCGACGGAATGCTGGTAAAAAATACATAAACCCAATCATTACCAACTGCGTCTGCAAGAAAAAATAAAGAGAAAATCGATGATGTTTGAAATTCGTATAACATGTAATATGTAACGATACATTTTTCAAAACCTTTATAATACACAGTTGTCTGAAATTCAATGACTCATTCAGATTTGTTATATAAAATTCCAATACCTATCAATTAATTATTAACGATAATTAACTACCGTCAACATGTTACGAATCTGTAATTAAATGAAACCGAACCGACTGAAAACGATTAAAAAAAATTACACCGAGACGAGATTGATCGTATTGAAGTGATACACTGTATAAACAAATTCTATACCAGAGTGATGATGTTACGAGTTAATAATAGCCTAGTTTTCCTTTTCGCGTGAAAATTATAACCGACAGAGGCTCGTTAACGAAACGGTATTGCTATAAGCTCGCATGAATTAAAATGAGCATTGCACCTTTTTGCGTAGGTAGCGGTCCGAGATTTCTTCCTGTTAAAGATTCCCCGTGCGCAAGTAAAACTATGTGCACGCTTGACACGCGGGACCCGAAGTCGCATATGAATGTGACATACATGTATTTATTATGTATCGCATGCGTCTTCTTGTGGTGTATGGAGAAAACCTAAGCTAAAATGCCCAAAGGCTATAAATAAACTGGCGTGCGTTGTGAAAAACCGGTTATAAATACGAGTTATTCTTATTTGGTACGAAGCGTGATACTAACGATCATCGGTTTTATACCTGATTGTTTTGGAATGTACGGTATAACAGATTATGAGGGAAAATATTACGGTGAAGGTTAAAGACACGGACTGAAACTTTATAATGTGTAGAAAATAAAAAAGATTTAAGGTTACACCCGGTTGCCTCTTCACGAAGCGTGTTGGCTTTGGTATTTTTAGATTCATTCGCGTATGAATTCGAGAACCAAATAAAAGATAAACGAAAACTGGTATGTTCGGTTCATTCAAGCTGATCGCACAATCAAAGAATTTCTGACTACTATCGTTGGGTCGAGAGGTAGGGAAAAGCAAATTCGAATGACGCAAGTTGATTGTATTATTAAGATCTCGACAAGTTGAAACAGGGTTTTTAAATAATCGCGAAATTAAAAATTATTAAACTCCGCTGTTTTTAGACTTATTTCACTCATTTACCAGACATCTACAAATTGTGTGAAATACATTTGAGAAATGTAACATTACAGTATGCGATATCCCGGGTTAGGAGATACACCTAGTTTATAAGTGTATATTTGTACGAAGATAAACACACACTCGGCACAGGTCTGATTGTAAGTGTCCGAGTGTGTGTGTGCCGGTAACACAACTCAACATAAAAATTTTTCGTCCGTTTCCTAAAATTTATTTTATGATTTTTCTTTTCATTATGCTCCAAAATAAAGGAAAAGTACCCACATTCCATATAAACTTTGCTTTTGTAGTACTTTCGATAATAATACATTCTTTTCAGTTATCGTAGAAATATTAAATAGTTCTGGTACATTTAAAAATACAGCCAAAAAGAAAAAAGAAAAAAGGTTGGAACAGTTTTAAAGTAGTAGTCTCTGGATTTTTAGGGAATAACAAAGATGAAAATTACCAAGATGTGGTTGAAAATATGTTAAAAAACTTTATAACCATGGGTTGCAGAATGTCTCTAAAAGTACATATGCTGCATGCTCGTTTAGATAAATTTGAAAACAACGCAGAGGCGTACTCAGAAGAACAAGGAGAACGTTTTCATGAAGATATTATGAACTTGGAACAACGTTATCAGGGCCAATGCAACGAAAATATGATGGGTGACTACATTTGGGGTTTAGGGAAAAAAAGTACTTACGAACATGAAAGAAAAAGTAATAGGGTTCACTTTCAAACTTTTTTCCACCATTTCGTAATTTGATATGACAGTAAAAGTTGATAAAAATTACATATAAATATATTTGTTCCGAGTTACGAATAAATAAAAATTTTAACTATGGATTTTCTAAAATAATCTTCAACCGTTCCCCTGGATAGAAAAGCAAACTTTTTCAGGGCATATATATTTTTTTCATCCAACTATCGATAAATCTATCGAAATTTCATACCCTCTTATTAAAGTCAAAATTCGTGTTGACCTGTGTAATCGATGGACAGTTACGACTGGGCCGTAGACGGGATCGGTAAAGTATTATTAATGCAAAAATAAAAATTTCGACGAACATGTATTCTACCGTACTTACGGAAATCTGTTTTCATCGACATGGTAATAAATATTTTTATTCCTGACTCGACCATAATGTCAACTTTTTTTACCTGAAACGCTGAGACGATATTGGCATATTTATCCCTCCTCTTTTTTCCCCTCATTGGCCGGAAAATTGAGATTTGCGGCAAATATGATGGAATATGTAACAAATTGACAGGTAACATCTTAGCTTTCGGCATGAGGCATTTGGTGGGAGTAATTTCGCAAATACGACGAAAATTTATGACAGGAAGTAGGGAGAAGCGCACGATATTCAATTTACTATAATATGATTCTTCGGTGCGGCTTACTGTTGGTGTTTGTGCTACAGCGTGTTAGCAGCGAACACCAACATTTTCATAACGTTTCAAAAAAGAAAGAGAGTGGGGGGGGGGGGGGGAGACAGAGAGAGAGAGAGAGAGAGAGAGAGAGAGAGAGAGAGAGAGAGAGAGAGAGAAAGAGACTACTCACGCTGTCAATTATTGTTATTCTATTTCCGGATTTTTAAAAAAATTTTTCTTATTTTTGAAAAAGTATATATTTAAGTGAGGGCCTAGTCATACTTTTCATTCGAATTGTGGGCCCCAATTATATTATCGATACGTTTCAATTCAAAGTCGAAAGAAGAAAAGAAGAAAGAGAAAAGATGAAAGAGAAAAGAACGATGGAACGAAATTCTGTCGTAGACACTTTGGCTCTTGGAGAGTTCGGATTACGATTGGAAGAGGTGAACGCCTTGTCCGTATTTACCGCGCATCCGAGGATACAAACTTCGGTTTGTCATGGAGATTTTCCAGGATTCGAAGACGTCGCGTCAAGTGACGGTCATTATACAGAGATTATGAAACAAGGATGTCGGACGAGTAAGAAAACGTGTGAGACTGCCGATCGCGTGCGTTGGTCGTGGATGCAGCGAGAGAGGCGTGAGTCCAGTCCCGTAAAACGAGGAAAGTCGATCGACGTGTCAGAAATGACGCATACGATCTTACAACTAAGACGTCGGGCGGCGGTGACGCAGTTGGTTTGTTAAGTCGCAACCACAATCGTGCAGCCGCGGCACGCGTTCAAAGACAAGAGTGGGGTTTCCGCACGTGGCCGGTGGATAAAACCGGCGGGAAAAACAGGCAAGACATCAGTTTCGAACAAGGAGTTCGAACGAGGCGATCGTAGACGAGAAGCCGACAGTCGATATTCCGAACAGTCAGCTCGAAAAGCTCGTGAAGAGAATAATCAAGAATATCGAGCGAAGGAATTCGAGCATCCGGCGCGAACCTCTCAGGGATTTCGGATGAAAATGGCTAGCCCGAAAACTATCCTCGTAATCACGCTGGTGTTCGCCACTCTCGCGATTCGATCGAGCTGCAAGCCTGCTGTGTCTGCGGTTAGATCTTATCTTGAACAAAAGAATAATTTGTCGAAAGTGTGTTCGTTCGAAACGAAGACTTTGAAACCGAACATTTTGACATACTGTGAGGACGAGGCGTACGTAGCAATATGGGATCAGTCCGCACACGATGAACGAGTGTACATTTATCGGGTCGGCGAAACGACGATACCGTCTTAGAAGATGCCGAGAAGACCGTGCGAGACTCGCGTTGGAATAATCGAAAGGGACAAAAAGGAGGACGACGGAGACGACTGTCGGAACGTCTTGCCGAGAAGAAACGTCGAATCTGCCTGCCCATCTTGGATGTCCTCAATTCCCATCAAAGCTTACAATCGCGTCAAACTTGACTTTGTCTCGATTCGTATTTATGGGAAGTATTTGTTACTTCATCTGCCGCTTGCGACAACGTTATTTATTCAACTATTTATTGACATGTTCAGTCATTCGTTATTTATTTATTCATTCAATTGTTTAACAGCACGGGTCGTGCAAATGTTCGTTGTTTGTATGTCGACGGAAAAAAATCATTCCATCGCTTTGAAATTAAATGCCAAAATCGTCAAACTGTCAGTATTAGTAAAGTGCAAAAATAGATAATAAATGTATAGTTGTAAGTATAGTAATAATGAATGCTCAAATGCTTGTTTGATCTCAGTGATTTCAGTAACTAATAAAGTATACATCGACAACGATTGTCGAGCGGAATTGTGAAATTTTAACAATCGTATAGTTATTAAGCGCCAGTTTGTATGAACAAAATATGTGTAATATAAGTATATCTTGTATAGGCTTCACGTATCAGCTTTAAATCGCGATTGAATTGCAGCGACTTTCGAAATCACGTGTACGGCGTATGTATTTAAATCATGGGACTGGAATTTCATGTAAACGAAGCAAATGTACCGAGAGAATTGCGAATGTACCTAGAAGCTGAGGAGAAAAAAATAAGAAATGAATACACTCTATATTTCGAAATGCAAATAAAATACAATCGTGCTAATTTTAAATTTCTGTTGTGCGAATTAATTACGTTTACATCCTTCCGACCATTTTATTCGGCGTTGCTGAAATTCCTCAAGCATGACACAAAAATCTTACAAACCCTATCATGACTCACTATAAAGTCTGGCTGCGGTATTTTTTAATTCTTTACTCTACTCATTTTTGTTACTCAAACAAAAATTATCCCCGCCGCTCGAAGCGTTGATCTTGAAAAATGTATATGAGAGAATTGCGAATGTACCTAAAAGCTGAAGAGAAAAAAATAAGAAATGAATACACTGTATATTTTGAAATACAAATAAAATGCAATCGTGCTAATTTTAAATTTCTGTTGTGCGAATTAATTTATATTTAAAATAAAAAGTATCGCAACAAAACGTATTTGTAATGTTGAGAAATTCGTGCAGTTCAAGGAAAATCAAATATCAGATATTATTCATTGCGGTTACCCTTTTACGTACTGACTAATCTTGGCGAGACTCTTGGCGAGGTTTGAGAGTAATCTTGGTATCTTCTTCATTGTTTCGAGCGTCATCTTTCGAGCATTTTTGACGTCGCTGAGGCCGGCAAGGGTATTAATCATACAAGGTGTGAATAAACAAGTCTGCCAAAGTTAACGAGGTAATAAAGTCTGCCTAAACAGGTGATTGAAATAGCCGACCCAGGATCTCGGAGGAATCGCGTTCACCTTCTACAAGGGATCGAAGTGAGCGGCCGTCGAAAGCTTTCATGGAGATAACTGACCGTTTGGTTTTCGATTTGTTTTATTTCTTTACGATAATTATACGAGTTTCCAGAAAAATCAACATGAACGTAAATTCAATGGGAATTTTAAATGTCAATCAAGTATAAGCATGAAAAGAGAGGAATTAATGCGGTAACTCTTCGAAATGTACTCGTTTCGGGACACTTAATCACTTTTGTGAACCAGGAACTGCCGCATAAAAATTTTGACATTCGCTACACATTATAACTAGACGCTAATTGGGTATTAGTTGAATGGTTCATTGAGAAATTAGATGCACTTCGTTTTTACTCTTCATCACCTTTGGTGAGATAATAAAAGTACTGGTTTCGGTCAAAAATCACTTTTTCTAATTTCAACGAATCTTGACATTTTTGTTGTGGTTGAAAATTGTTGCACGAATAATTCAAATGCAAGTGAATCAAAAAATAACATTAGAAACTGATCACTTGGACCATGACATGTGATGGCAAAAAAAGAAACCAGTTTTAGTTTACACCTAAATACATTATTTAAAGCTTGACGTTCATTTAAATTAAATAAAAACGCAATTCAATGTTTTTTAACACTTTGGAACAGATGGAACATAAAAAATAAGCACTTATTGTAAATGAACTGATGAACTTTTCATTGCACGCAAGTCAACCATTTTTTCTTAGCCCCGCCCCCACGTCAGTTACCAATTGCTGCGACTTATTCCGGACGTCGCGAAACCGTTTCGATTGTGAGTCGTAAAGACGTAACGTTTGTATGTTGGGGCAGTGGGAGTGAGTTCGGAAACCTTTTGGAGGAGAAAATTTGCAAAAGAAACGATGTGACTAGCAGCAAGCATCTCCTACAATTTCCCAAAATATCCCAACATGTCCCGCAATATTGCAAAATTTTCGAATGGAAAGGTTTCATTTTTTGAAACAATGATGTAAAATAAAAATTAAATCTTTTTCAAAAAAAGTATAAAACTTCATTTATCACCCGAAGTGAAATATTTTTTATGCCGATTACTTTGAATTAATGAAATCTCATAGGCTCTAAAGCCATACTTACACTCTTTCGTCGTGACAAAATTGTTTCAATGTAATTCTGCAGCTATTTCTTTTCTACATAATTTGAATCAATTCTCTATTTCTTCTAAATAAATTTCATATATATTTTCTTTGTCACTTGTCTCAAAAGCAAGTATTCTGAAAGTAGTTTGACCTTCTTCGTCTATTTCATCCTCTTTTTCAGAATATCTGATCGGTGGGATATCTCGATAATGAATGCGCTACTAAATTTAACGAAAAGAACACTTAACTTATATTTCGTCCTTCTTACCATCGATACTACATGTCGGTTATCGGTATAGTAGAATACCGACGAATTCCTTTTTACCGACAACGAAAACCGAATGAAAACACGTGGATACATTTATACCGACAAAAGCAGTATCAACCGTTGGTAAGTGTGGGTATAGTACAAGAAGTAGGAAAGACTAAATCAGTCGTATACTTTATCTACGGAGACCGCAAGTAAAACACTTGCCAATACCTGCCGATACGTAGAATATTTCTGGAATTTTAGAGGAATGTAAAATATTTCTTTCATCAGGTAACCCGAGAATGGAAGGTATTCGACATGTGGTATTCAACAATGATTTGGCAGTAATGATTAGGCGAACAGTAACATTTTAATAAAAATAATTTCATATAATTGAGTGATCAAAACTGAGAATATATCATGACATGAAAAACTTGTATACAATGGACGGATGGCATGACCGCAATACCGCTAAAACTCATAGTCTTTATCTATGATTCGGTGAAATATTCTACACATAACGTATAACAAGCGAGTCTTGACTTGAGCAAAATGTTGCCACTCGTATTCCTCAATTATGAAATTTTGCAATTTAAATATCATACGCGTATGTATTCGTCAGCAGTACGTGACAAGGAAAAGAGCACCTACTGCAATACTTTTATACGTGACTATTTAATTGCCTTCGCAAAAAGTTTGTAATCGCAATTGGTCTTACCACAAAAGTTTTATCCGTCGCAGTTTACAGCGACACTGAAGTTTCCTGTGTGGAATATTTTCTTTTTTGTTTGCAAATTGTTTCGATCGTCGTTTCGAATCCATGATACGCGTCGAGAAACTGCGAAAGCACATGAGACGTGAAAACTTCTGAAGATTAAATATAAATGAATTTTTTTTAAATTATCAAACGGTTACCAACTTTACTAAAATGCGTACCAATAAAATTGTGTTAATTAAATAATACTCCTTATTTTGTTCCATGAAAAACATTTGTAGCATTCAACAACGTTGGTTATCTTTTTCTTTTTTACTTTGAAATACAGAGAACATTTTTTCACTGCGATCTAGCATCAACTAAGTATGAACACACATATACAAATATGCTCACTGTGTTGGTAAATATTTTGAACAGAGGCAACACTTGTTCTGTAATATATCAATCATTGATATTAATTATAAATAGAATACCGAATGAAAAATTACGTTAGCAAAGAAAAGGAAAACGAAATAAAAGTAACCATACGGTGAAATTTAACAGTAAATCGACAAATATTTGCGACTGAAAAACTTAACACGACTGTACTTGACTAACCGCCGACTCAGACTACTCTTCGTATTATTGTAGCTGGGTAAAGTCACGTAACGCGGAAATTTTCCATCACGTTATGTAATGGGTTTTGGAATTTTCGTCACTGGTTTAGCAAGTCTGTACAATTAAAATTTAAACGAATTAAGTTTCGGCATTGTATGTTAACTCCGTATCGTACGCGTCATATAACTATACATATATGCAAATATCATCTATTCATAAGTCTTCCACTTTCATAATGTATTCGAGTACGGATTCAAAAGCGCATGCGTCGCCACAAATGAAGAGATACAGTGGCATTACCTTGGAGTCGCGAAGTATCAAGTCCACGCACTAAACGCCACAAATCGAACCACTGCAACCGTTAAAAGTCTACAGAAATATGGTATAAAAAAAAAAATTGGAATTTGTAATGTGTAATTGATTTCATTTGATTTTATCAACCAGAAATTCATTGTGAAACTAACATTACTGCAATAACGTGTTCAGATATTGTTCGAATTGCAAAGAAAAGTGGTATAAATAAACGTTGACCGTAATTACAGTTCTCAATACTGTATTTCTTAGCAAATGGGTCTTTTACTTCTTTAAGTTAACTCTAATAATTGTCCGGTTGAGTAATGACTTGAGAACGCTTTATTGTTATACCAACGTTGAATTATTGCAACAGTCAGAAAAAAATATGATACGTGTAAATGTAAAAACAAATATACATATATATACACACAATCGCACATTACCAATTTCCGACCATACTCTTTAGTAACTATTGCAAGACTTATTTTCATGCTGCACCCAGAACCATAGTTTCCGGTAACGAAAGAAACGGAAAACAGTTAAGAATAACCTGCGCGAAGTATTTGTCCTATCGCATAAAGCACTTTTTCATCTAGGTTGGACAACAGGTTGACGATAAAGTGGAGATATCCAAATTCCTATCGTCAAAAGACTTCGCGTGGCGTTAAGACGCAATAAGAGTGAATTATAGACAAAAAAAACAAACGAAGGTATTTACGGAACATGTGACTAATGCAAGTAGATCTTCGTAGTAACATCACGAAATTTCGAGACATGTATCAACTGAAATTCTGTTCTATATTAGAGTTTTTTCAACGATATTTACGTGGCAAATTTTCACCACAGACGCCTACTTTTGCAGGACTAATCCTTTTCATTCATACATTAAACACGCATTATTGTACAACGAGCTTTGTATTCAAATAGATCTAAGTAAAGCTCACCAAACGCCGACGGAATGTTGTCATACCCCTTAGCACAGCTGCATTCTCGTGCTCGTCTCAGGCTGCGACGCACTTGAATCTCACCCCAACACTTTTAACACTGCACATGTAAACACATTACCGAGAGAGGTCACGCCGGCGTTACGAATAATGAATTACATCAGAAATCGCATCTCGGATAAACACCTGAACTGGATAAACAAATATTGACATTTGATTTAGTAGAAATTAAAAGAAAGTTGAACCTCTTACGTGGCAAATGCGCAACGACCGTCACTCGCGTGTCTTTTTTTTTTCAAGGTTGTAAAACATTCGACCCCACGACAAGAAAATGAGCCTCTAACAGCTAGTCGATTGCTTAAAGGAATGTTCTAATTATCACGCAAAAGCAAATGGTAAAATTCTAACGAGTCAATCAGCCGATAGTACCGTCGTTCGGAAAACCACCCACACTTAACGACGTTTGGGCAACTTCTGGCCACCGAACAGCTAACGCAATGCACGCGTCGGCAAGACTCGACAACGCTCGGTTGTTTTCGACCAATCGCGTCTTTCACTGGTTACCATTCGCCATCTTGTATCTCTGTTGCTCTGTCGATTCGAACGAAAGCTCTTGCTCTACTGCGACTGTATTTTGCTGCCCGTGCAAATCCAACCTACAGATGCATCATTCAGATAGAAATGAATACAGAGATTAAAAAACGGAGCTTACAGACTGCGAATTCGTATTTCTGTTAACTGGAAATTGATAGACAGCTCGCTACGGGCAATTTGAAGCAATCAAAACGGCGTGACGGGCACGGGGGTAACGGCAGTACCCTACATTTACTAACTCGCTTATAGGGGTTGCAATGTCAATTGAGTCAGTACTGTAGGAAATTTTTACACGGTAGCTTCCTCACTTACTCACGAGCTTTAAATTGCCCCATTTAGCCGAGTATTTTTAGCAAACTTCAGTCAACGAACAAACCCCAACAATTGATACCACTGTCCCGGTCACTGTTTACAACCATAGACTTTAGAGATAGACGGCGCGGTCCGTGTAGCTAGCTGAAGTCGTAAGAGAAAGAGTAACACCTGGAGCCAGCTCCTCACTTAATGGGTGACTTGGCGGGGAAAAAAAAACATAGCTTATACGAGTATACCTCCCCGCGTACCTTATTGCTTTCCCCGCCTAGCGGCTACACAACATTCTTTCGGTCGTACAAGCGAGAGATCCGGCTCCTACTGTTGCTCTCTCTTTCTAACTACGGTTTCTGCTCGGTGCACAGACCGCGCTGTAAATATAAGTCTATGTTTACAACATGGCGACGTAGATTTGTTTTGTTCGTTGTCCGCACTTTTTACACCGCGACGCCATCGCGACGCAATGAGCACATGGGACACGTCACCGATTAAAAATTGAGAATAACGACATACACAATAGAACAAACTTTCAATTCAACCACCTTTTCCGTTTCATACATGATTATTCACCCCATAACTGCATGGCATGATGGTTCACGCAACGGATTCCAGTGATTCTGCAATTCTGCTGTCAAAGCCCAGCGATGAGAAACCCGTCGTCTTCGAAAGAACAATCGTCGAGTACGAAGACCTGTCCGAAAGATTCAAACACGGGTCAAAAGATTTCAGCAGACAATTTTTCCACGTTTATTCTATCAGACTCAGAGCTCTGACGGAACCGCTCGCTGAAAGAGCTAAGGCGAAGTGGGGTTAGTTTCCTTTTTGCAAATTATTCGTTCGGATCTGGTATTGGTTTGGAAATGGTGTACTGAATTTGGCTGAATTCAGTCACACATTTTCATGTTTTTGTCTAGGTTGCCTTCAGGCATGACTGAAATATTTTGACAAAATCAACTTCTCGTTTATTGATAGGCAATGTCACGATCTACAAGCTCGCCGACCTCGAGGATGCTCAGGGTAAACGAGCCGTTGTAATCGGAACACTCTACAAGCACCAGGAACTAAAACCGTCAATACTACGTGAGCTCAGCGAAGAACAGCAGCTGGCACCCCCGACACCCAGAATCAATTACTGTTCTAACAAAGACCAATTGTTTTTGGAGGATGAAATGCTGAGGATAAAAATTGTCGGGAATCACGTCAACATAAAGGATATGGTTACTGGAATTGTCTGTGCTGTTATAGGCAAAGAAAATGAAGACGGCACCTTTGATGTAAGATAGGAATATGAAAATCAGTTTTCAAGATTGACAATTGTATGACACCATTAATCATTTTAACATGAAATTTCGCATAGAAAATCAATTAGAATCTATTACAGAAATTGAGAGCTAGCTGCTCAGTACATGAAAGAAACAAGCGTTGCATTTAGCTGGAATATTCCATACATACATTCACATAACTATTTCTCAGGTAGAAGATTGGTGTTTTCCTGGCTGTGTGCCTAGACCAGCCATCTCAGCTTCACAAAATGCTGGCAAATTATTATTAATTTCGGGATTGGATCTGGCAAACAGAGTAGAAAGTATGTCGCTAAACCTTTTGACCGAGTGGATAGATGGAATGATAGGGGATCCTGCCATTCAAAGAGAGGAAGCCTCAATTGTCAGAGTAATCATAGCCGGTGATTGTAGAAACATCAAATTATCCATTGTTCTTTTTCCTACCACATTCTTATTTATGAAACTTTTCTTTCCCTTTACGAAATCACCTAAAATTCAAATCAATAATTCAAGGGTCTTAAACGTGAACAGGAAACAGTATCAGAGGCAGTGCTGAGATACACACGAGCAAAGGACATTCGGGTGGTAAAGCGCAGGATTCGGCAGCAGCTAAAGAAACGGCATTTGCTGCACAAAGATTCGATATGTTTTTGAGCCGAATTGTCGAATCCTGCTGTGTCACTCTAATGCCAGGCCAATTTGATCCGACCAATCATATGATACCTCAGCAACCGTTGCATCCATGCATTCTACCAAAGTCAGCCAGGTAATTTCTTATCGTCATGTTAGCACGAATTAGAGAAGAGCCTCAAATAGAAACGAACCATGTATTTGTGGTCCGTTTTCCAGATTCAAAAGCCTGCAAGGGGTGACGAATCCATGGGTCGGTAGACTCGGCTCTCGCATTGTGAGCGGCACAAGTGGACAGCCTATTGAAGATATAATGAAAGTGTGCGACGTATCCAATGTCTCGCCGCTTGTTTGGTTAGAGCGAACCTTGAGTTGGAGACATTATTGCCCCACGGCACCGGACACTCTATCGTCTTATCCGTATTATGAAAAAGACCCTTTCATTATAGAGGAATGCCCGGATATATATTTCGCTGGAAATATGGAAAAGTACGAGAGCAGTCTGTGGAAAGGTAAAGTCATGTGTGATAAGAAGAATCATTAATATTTTACAGGTCCCCCATAATTAACTAATCTTCACATTGCTTGACATAATTTTGAACGATTTTCCCAGGTGAGGATGGACAGACAGTAAGATTAATTTGCGTACCTCGATTCTGTGATTCTGGTACTGCGGTTCTAGTTGATCTTGACACGTTGGATGCTCAAGCTATATCATTTGGCTCAAGCTGAATCGTTACATCATAATTATAATCACTAGTAAGTGCCTTACTTTTTCCAATTCAGAGTGTTGCAGTCTTCTGGAGTATCATGTTTAGTGATTTAACAACAATAAACCTTTCACAAGTTTTGTAAATATTTTTACATACGTTTAATTTACCACCATTTCAATCGTGCATATCAGTTTTTACCACGTCATAGATAAACCTTATTCATTTTAAAACCCAAATGGCAAAAATACACCTTTGTACATGTCGTTAAAATAGTGACTCTATGTCGGCGTGAAAAAATCCACAAATGTATTTCACCTAATCAGTTATCACTCTAAACTCATTCACTGAGCATAAATATAATCACTTACTGATCAACACTTTTGATCGATTTTAATCATTAGATAAATTCTTTACGAATATTTGCATATGCTTAACATGAAAATTTACCGAATTGAATGTAAGAGAGACAGAGGGCACTATGATTAAATTGTTGCTGAAATTTATGAACGGAATTTTGGCACTTTTAGCATGCGATAAATCATGTATTTATTATCACGATCGAATTGACACATAACGCCAATTAATCAGAATATAATCTCTCTCAATTGAAGCTTTAATAATATAATTAATAGGATATTTTCTTTAAACCTTTGGGTATCGACAGATATAGACACAGTGTATACATGTGAATGTATGTAGATTATTTTAGAATATAATTTAATATACTTGATATCAGGAAGCATATGTGGAAGGTTGATTGTATTTGAATTAGAATTAGATTACTTTCTTCATTTTCTTCACACTTTTCTAACTGGCTTAAAATAGCTATAATTTGTCTAAAAATATTGTTTTACGTATTTGCATATGAGAATTTGTATCTTTTTTTTCCTCTTAGTATCTTCATTTTAATCGCTTACAATAATACTGTTATAGGATATTTTTTTTCATATAATTTTTGGCACTGATTTTATACACTAAGCTACGGTATCATTATCTTTCAACATTTCTTATTTTTTTGTGATACGCCTTGCACTCCTAAAATATACATATGAGTAGTGCAAAATGCTCTCACTGATTAGCTACAAATCAAACTATTATCACACTCAGATGAAAATCACGTAACAAAATATGAAAAACACGGATTGTGCAAGTAATTTATAACTCAACCTGCCATCGTTTCAACACCTTTAAACAATATATACTTGGTACAAACGAGGCATAGTGTGTGTATATATATATATATTTACTAATGGAACTACTCGAGTGCATTTTGCTAAAATATGTACGAATAATAATATAGTTTTCTTCTTCTCTTTATAGCCTAGGACTAGAATTACATCCCAAAATTGTGAGACATCTGAATTATTAATAATACCTTAAATTTGTCATTAGCATCTCATATTTGATTAAAGTTGAAAATATTCGAGCAGTCAGTATTGTTCGTTGATCTTTCTCTCAAAATGTGTGACAACCGTCCGAGTTTGCTTCCCATGGTAGCTTATCGTCATTGCTTTCGTAAAAACTCTGCATATCAGGGCTTGAAGATCTCGAAGAGCTTGGCGTGTTGATGTTTATGCGAACCGTTGTTCTCGTTTGGTTCGACACTCCTTCCTGAGGACCCTCTGGTGTTTCTTGATCTGCTGACTGCTCGTCGTTTCTCATAGCGCAAATCACATCAGTCAGAGCCACTATGTAGTTTTTGGCCAAAGTAAGTGTCTCTATCTTGGATAAACGTCTTTCTTTACTGACATGCGGTATCACCTCTCTCAAAGACTGAAACATAATCGAATATACGTTTTTTCTTTCAATTCACAATCAAGCAAGGAGAGAAATCTCACCTGAAACGCGTCATTCAAACTGTGCATCCTCATTCTTTCTCTTTCATTACTCTCCAATCTTCTAAGTGTTTTTTCTCTTGGTGTTGTCGTTCGGGAAGCCCTTGATGATTTGAAATTTAGCCTTTCTGTTCTCCTTGTCGTTCTTCGTATCATTTTACCCCCGTTTGTCTTAGTTGAGGACCAATCTTCTCCCAAACTATCTTCATTTTTAAGTCCAGACTTCATTTCGTCTAGAACCACTGAATACAAAAAATATTTCTCTTTTCCAATTGTTCACTCTTTCACTTTTATACTTAAACTTTCTTCTATCCATCCATCTTATGAATAATAAATATAACGAAATAATGTAATCCAAGTTGTCAGAAATTTGGAGACAATTTGAATCAAAGTTAACGATTTGAAGTGATCTTAAATTGTACAATATTTACATACGTTAATTTGAAATTCGATATTAAAGTTATTAACTTCACATATTATCATGCAATCTAAACGGAATGTTTAAAGAAAAAACCGTGCGTTAGTAAAAAAAAAAAAAAACTGACAATTTCATAAATGATAATTGTATACGACATATTCTTAAAAAAGTAATAACACCGATATCATTTAAATAACTATACGTAATTATGTTCACCTGCGTGTAAAATTAGCGGCAAGACGCGCGTGATTTTTGTTCCAGTTTTAACGATAATTGTCTACACGTTTTTTCTATCTACAACGGAACAGCGAAATAACCAGAAATAATTTTTGAACCAGAAAGTCCCGGAAGAAACTTGTTGAGCACCGTCGAGACGACGACTGATGTCGCGACGTCGGGGTGCGGCCGGCGCCGTCTTTCACCCCCGCGAACTATATTCTCGAGGGTCGTATATAGCGCACCTACACTGCCATATTCCTCGTGGCACGTAAGGGGTGTTTTAAAAAAGCTGCGTCCTTACGACGATTCGAAATTCGAAAAGCGTCCGCACGATATCGGACGAACAGCGAAAGTTAAGAAGATGCTATAATCAGACGTAGTTACCAGCCGAGTAAAATGTCACTTACTTTGATCTTATTATTATCAAAGCCTACGTTTCACTAACGTGAAGATACCGTTAATGAAAATACCGTTGATGAAAAATTACATGCATCGCCAAACGGAATTCAAAAAACTTTTGCTTCATGCGAGAATAAAATGTATTATTGCAGCAAATGGTAGTTCAATTAACGGAGTACATTTTTTGACATTGTTGTTACGCAAAACAAAACTTTTTCTCGATATCTGTATTCGGTATTGCATATAGAATTGCGCTGACTGCGGCATTTTTAAACTAGTGTCGCGGAAACTTTGATAATAGTCAAAATAAATAAGTGACATTTACTCGGTCAGTAAATACTAACTATAACATCCTTTTCAAAAATATTTCGAAAAATAAGGTCAAATCCCTACAAACCATGTTTCTCGAGTCAACGAGCCTTGTGGTAATAATTGTGTCAACACAAATCGATTCGTTATCGTCATTCTGCGCGAATTACATTCCTGCAACGCACACCCGATATGTGGGAAAATACAGGGGTTGGTTTGTTGAGCGTTTACGTGCCTACAGGTGGGCGTATGACGTCAGTCGCCCACGCGGCTCCTTTATCTGTACCCATTATCGCGACAACATCCCGGCCTCATGTTGCGGGGATGCGACGCGACGCGTCGAAGATTCGCGCGGCTGCGCATATCGGGCGGCGCAAACGCGCCGCTATTTAGGTGAGGCCGGGGCTGATTCCCAGTCAAAATGAATTTTTTCCACCACACCTGTTGCCTGATATTGTTATTCAAATAGAAATCGATTACTGAGATGGGGGACAAAAACGCCCACGTGATGAACAAAGTCCAGCTAAGCTTAGCTTTGGCTTTGAATCACTTCCGCATTTTGGATAATGAAGCAATGGATCACAGAGCTTCGCAGCTTACACCAGAGTTCAAAAATTACAGACTTGATTTAGTTTGTTTTAAGATCATGTTTATTACTCTCAATAACAACATCCCGCAATTACTGATGTTACATCGCAAATTCAAGACTGTATTTGTTCAGGAGACGGTACTGGTAAATAATGTACGCGTACCGACAACAAATTACACGCGGAATGTCAAGTGAATCTTCAATTTCAAACTATTTTTCATTTCAAATAGTGAAAATCCTATTTCCTCTTATCTTCTAGATAACGACGTAGATTAGGCAAAGTTAAGCATACAACTTTTAGACTAGTGAACGGAAAAAATTCAAACGATAATCTGAAGGGTATACGGTTTACCTAGATTTCACGGTCGATATTCCCAGTAATTACAAAATATTCCTGATTCTTGCATTCACTAGATACATCATTAAAACTAAGTATAAACGTTTCAATACAAATATCAAATAGGATAGAAAAGACATTTATTTTTCATATATTGAATATTGGCTATTTGACTTCCTTGCACTTTCCACAGCATGCATCGGTCTGTTTTTCCAAATCTGCAGGTTTATGGTTTGGTGTCCACGGGCCTAAACTTGCAGAAGCATAAAAGTCCATAGGATATGGTCTGTCATTGTCCAACTCTGCTAGCTTCAGAGAAACTGAACCCTCGTAGGGCGTCAGTAAAGGCTTTTCAAATGCTGTACCCCAATCTATGCTCAGCCTTGGACATGCG
The DNA here is from genome assembly GCF_021901455.1 of Neodiprion lecontei. Classification (NCBI taxonomy): domain Eukaryota; kingdom Metazoa; phylum Arthropoda; class Insecta; order Hymenoptera; family Diprionidae; genus Neodiprion; species Neodiprion lecontei. The sequence goes on along the minus strand of NC_060264.1, from coordinate 26,693,986 downwards.
ACCTATGAAACAAAGTGTGTAATATAAGAAAACCGATGTTAGACTCGCAAAACTTGAAAAGCCTCGAACGTTACACAAAAGAAAGGTAATCTCAAGTTATATATATCTGAGGAAAAAAGACAGACAATGTATAATTTCCATAGCAAGCTAAGTATCGTACCTGTATAAATGCATCAATATCGTCAAATAACTTTAGTTTATCAGGAAATATTTCTGAAAGAAGAATAATAACGGCTTCTTTCTTCAATACTTTGATCCGTTTCTCAATAGTCTTTAATACATCGGGATTTCCCTGTCGACCCAAGGTGCCTAGTATAAGTCCAAATTTCTCCGCACTTTTAGAAGTTTCAATCGCGGTTCGTCTATTACTTCGCATTCTTTCATGGTCATAGAATTCCTCAGTTAAACTCTTGTCGTAAGGATCGTAACGATAGGCCCGCAATTTGGGGTTCGCAATCATTGCTGCCTCCAAATGAAAACGACCGTCTCCCAAGTATATGACCGCATCTGCGCAGCGAATCTGAGGCGCCGTACACCCGAGCACCTGATTAAGAAATGAAAGAAATTAATGAACACATTCATTAATATATTATGGTTAGTCAATTATTTTAAGACGTTTACTTCGCCAGGGCTAAGAGGTCTGCTTTGTGGTACGGTAACTTCATATCCAGCTTTTCTCATCTCGATAGCGACAGCCTGGAGCGTTGAGGCAAATTGAATAGTGCTGACTAATGCTATTTTCGTTGTTACCAACAAGTTTGCCTGCAAAGACTTTATGCAATGCATTGCATCGATTTTTATATCAACAAATATATACAGGACTTTGATTCCCACTGTTTTGTCAACTGGTATTAGGCAGGAATGACCATAATGGACAAGCAGATCGACCCCGAGAGCCTTTGCCGTATAATCGTCAATGCAGCAAGCACCTGGAAGAAACATTCACCGTCAAACGTCATTGTTGTCCTATTTGGTAAAAGAGTTTAAATTTACTAAATCTAAATATTTGAGATTATAGCTTCAATCAAGCATAAATTTTGTCAATGTATTATTCATCATATTTAATTTTAACATATTTGGAAATTCAATGGCCTAGAGACGATATACCATAAAATTTGAAGTTTCGGAATAGAAATCAAACTTGAAGTGAGATTCTAATGCAAACTAAAACCGAAAAAACACAAATCTAAAACAATTTTGATTGTAATCGTACCATAAGTAACGTCTCCCATAATGACAGTTTCAGCGCAAGTGAATTCTTCTATAATGTCAGAAATGGTGGTCGCAAAAATAAGGAGACCTTCAGGCATTTGAAGAGCTACTCTTTGTGACTTGAGTTCTTTTATTCTCCATATTGTTTTGTGAATTTCAAAGTTATAATTTGTCGGCAAAACTGCAATGGCGGCATTTAGCAACGGGTCGTTTAACTGCTCAGGGGGTATTTTATTTACCCTCACCGGGGCCTTATAAACCCTTCTTACTGGCTTTGCCTTCACCACAACAACTGTGGATTCACCTTGCTCACTCATTGTTATAATTCACGATATCAATCTGTAGATGTGCACTTTTGAACTGTTTTGTAATAAAAGTGAAGTTTGGCTACTTTAAATATTTTCTTATCAATTGTTCATCTACTTTTGTTACCGATTCTTCATGAAAGTTGTCAATTTACTTTATCTTTTCATTTTTTACTATCCACAATGTGCGTATAATGTATCCGCTACGTTTTTCCTACTTTTTCCATACATTACGAGAATACTTCGGACATCATTGTTTACACTTTAAACTAATTTGGTAAATCCACGTTAAGAGGTAACTTTGCTTTTTTGACGTTTCATTTGCTGTTAGATTAGGTTAGATGAAAGTTGAAAGGTTAGGAAGCTTCATCTTGAAAAAAACGGATAGAAGAAGATCACCTTGATTCCAAAACTGGACTACAAAATGTGGTCAAGTCGGTTTCTACCTTAACCGCGAAAGGCAGTCATACAACAAGTGAGATCCAAGATGACGTTTGTACTTTGCTTTATTACTTGTTTATGCTGTTATTCCTGAGCCTTGCCAAATCTAATTTCCTTTGTAAGGAATAAATAAATTTTTTGATCCCCAGAATCTATTTTTTCACGCTCTTTTACGCTGCTAGAAACAGGCGTTTTTTCCCGCTGTTTAAAATCCATAAAATGAATACAAGTAGAATTAGCCTTGTGCCCAGTTTAATTAGCGGTAAAATTTCTGCCAGTGGTTAAAAATAAGCATCTAGAAATTATCGTCAATACATCTAATTTCCCGCTGAAAGAAGAACGGGGCTTTTTCAGAATGCATTAAATGCCCAGTGCGCATACGCCAGAGTGTGTAGTTTTGCTGTAAAAATTGGAATCCGATTCGGTTCTCGGTTCTGTCATTGTTTTCAGCCTACATGGCAACAATCGGTTCTTAACCGAAAATTTACCTTGCGTCATATACTCAAAAGCGTCATGCACAGCGTTATAATAACTAGATACATATGCACGCAGTTCTAAGGATGGTCCGATGCAGCGATACCTAAAGATTCTTTTATTAGGTTGTAAGTCTCGTTCTGTTCGATCGTTCGATTCCGAAGCAATACGTCTGATCATCTAAGCCAGCTTCGCTGTGAGGTATGTAGTTAACAATCGCAAATTAATTTTCTTTTACCAAAAATTGATCGAATCCTTTTAGTATATTCGTTATTTTATCAGTGTCGCGTGTGCCTTGTACGATACATGTGTTCATGCTTGCTTTCTGCTTTCACCAATGTATACAATCAGTTCTGCCTACAATGTTTTGCAAAAATTTGTGCTTCCACCAATGTATCCAATTAGTTCTACCTCCAATGTTCTGCAAAAATTTACTAATACCTGTTACGATTGTTTTCATTAATGTTATTTAATCTATTTGAGAAATGTTCCTTAGCGTGTTGTTAAGATAATAGTAGAACATTATTTTTATTCAGAATGCTTTCTTTTTTCGAAAACTTGGAATGCACTGCCGGCCCACATTAACCCCTTAACATACGATTTAAGTTCCGAACGCGCGGGCCCATAATCAACAGCAAGGTCGGTCATACGTGTAAATACCACGGCTCTCACTCGTGATTCTCATGTTTGGCCCGATCGACGTAGCACGTCTCTCACACGAATATTGTAGGTGAAGGGGTTAAGAACTGTAACATTATGTACCGCTCTAAAACTAGTCTGTGGAATTATACTGCAAAATTTTAATGTATGTTGTATAGTATTAGTGAGTAAGTGATTGCCAAAGCTTGTGTACTCGTCATATGATATAAATTATATTTCTGCACCTATTGATAATAGCTTAACTATTTACCATATGTATAGGACAGTCTTACCTGTTGATTATTTATAAATAAATAAATAAATTATTCTGGAAGAAAGATCAATGTATCTTGTTGGTTTCAAATAACTTTACAGTATTGTTGCAATCCTTATTATTTGTAATATCTTATTTACCCAACATTCAACCATTAGTGATTTTTAATTTTCAAGTAAGAAATCACATTTACCACAGTCTTTAGTTTTGTTCGTTTAATAGAATAATCAATTTTCCTTCCAATGAAGACAAAAATTGATAAATTTTCTGTTTTTTTTTTTTTTAATTTCAACGTTTTATTTTTGCAGTTAGTTCATCCTGTCTTAATACTGTAAAATCCAACATGCCAAGACGAAAGCAACAGAAGAAACCAGCGATTGGTGAGGACACCAGAATCGCAGTGAATTTAACAATCAGAAAGCTTCTGGCTGCTCCGGAACAAAAAGAATTAGAGTTTCCGTCTTCTTATACGGCTGAGGAAAGAGCTTATATCCATGATCTTGCCAGAGAACATGGACTCAAGTCGAAAAGTCGCGGGTAAATAGAGAACAAATATTGAAAGATATACATGCGTAGCTGGAACTCTAATATAAGCTTGGTACACGCAATTACATTTTATCATTTTTTTTTTTCGTTTGCAATAGGAAAGGAACCAACAGATTTTTAACTGTTTACAAGCGGGAAGGATCAACTATTGTTCAAGCAGATGCCATAATAAAGCTACAAAAGTCCTCACGACAAGGGATTTATAATTTAATACAGAAATTTCCCTTGAGCAATAAGGAGAGACAGGATTTACTCCCACCCACAGAGAGGGAACGCATTATTAACACAGAAGGTAAATTTACTTAGTAATTTTCAAAGAGATATCTTGATACTAAATTTTGCAGGTAAACTGTTAATGTATTTCAATTTAATACCATTGCAACACACATCAATTCCCAATAAATATAATTTACAGTCAACACGAATACGAAAGCAATGGGCCGTTTGAATGGCGGAATACCGCAGGTACCACAGCTTAAGACAAATATGGATGTTTTACCATTTCGCGAATGTCTACCAGTCTATAATATGAGAGAGGAGATAATGCAGGTTCTACCATCAAGCCAAGTAATTATAATAGCAGGAGAGACGGGAAGCGGAAAAACAACCCAAGTTCCTCAGTTCATCTTAGACTACTGTCAGCAGAGGAATCAAACATGCAGAATAATATGCACTCAGCCTAGAAGACTGTCAGCAGTCTCGGTAGCAGAGAGAGTAGCTTTTGAAAGAGATGAAAAAATTGGGCAAACATTTGGGTATCAAATAAGGCTGGAGAGCAGAGTATCTCCGAAAACGTTGCTCACTTATTGCACCAACGGTGTTCTGCTCAGAACATTAATGGGTGGTGATTCGGCGTTGGCTACAATAACGCATATAATCGTAGATGAGATTCACGAGCGAGATAGATTTTGTGATTTTCTTTTAATCGCACTAAAGGATGCCCTAGTTAAGTTTAGATCTCTAAAAGTTGTCCTGATGAGTGCCACTATGGATACAAGCATATTTCTGAAGTACTTCAACCACTGCTCAGTAATTAACGTCCCTGGCAGACTTTACGACGTCGAGGTATTGTATCTCGAGGATATTCTCAAAGTGACTAACTACATGACTAAGGATATGTCAGCTAAGAAGGAAAAAATGGTCAACAAAAAGGACCAGAAGAAGGTTCTAGAGTCTTGGACCCAATACAAGCCTGTAAACTCAACCATCAATTACATATCTGAAAGAAATTTAATACCAGCACCAATTCTGGGCCAGCAAAATCAACCCGTACCTGAAAGAGTTGAGCTTGAGCCAAGACTGGTAGATAAAATGGATCGGTCAATATCAGAAGCGTGGCTGTGTGGTGGCGAAGACAACTTCACACAGTTACTGTATTTCATACAGTCGGAAAATGTTTCTGTTGATTACCAGCACTCAAAGACGTCGGTAACACCACTGATGGTTGCAGCAGGAAGAGGGTGCATCGACACGACGGAGCGTCTCTTAAATCTTGGAGCAAATCTTAATATACGCTCGGTTAATGAATGGACGGCTTTGGACTGGGCAAGAAAAATGAACCAGGTTGAATGTGCCGAGCTTATAGAAGCCTATATGAAGACGTATGACTGTGAAACGGCGTACGAGGATGTTCCTCTTGATAAAAACATCCCCATTTCGGAAGAAGACAAAATGCTGCTCGACGTTTACCATCACACATTCAATGATGAGAATGTCGACTACGATTTGATGTTTTCTCTAATTCTTCACATACACACAAAGATGCCGTATGGATCAATTCTTGTTTTCTTACCTGGGTATGATGACATAGTGACTATGAGAGAGAGGATAAACGCCGAGGAGAAGAGGATGAGTGAAAGATTCCGCTACAATTTGTTTGTCCTGCACTCTAACATGCAGACTTGTGACCAGAAGCGAGTTTTCAGACCTAGTCCTCAGGGGACGCGGAAGATAATACTGTCCACTAACATAGCGGAGACTAGCATAACAATCGATGATGTTGTGTATGTCATTGACTCCGGGAAAGTGAAGGAGAAGTCTTTTGATGCTATGTCTGGAGTTTGCACACTCAGATCCAACTGGATATCGCAGGCATGTGCCAAGCAACGTAAAGGAAGGGCTGGCAGATGTCAGAATGGGATTTGCTTCCGTCTATTCTCTTCGGTCAGATTCAATTCCATGCAGCCTTACCAAACGCCGGAAATACTTAGGCTACCACTACAGGAATTATGCCTCTATACCAAACACTTGGCTCCTGGGAATACTCCAATAGCTGAATTCTTGGACAGAGCATTGGAACCGCCGTCTAACGCTGTTACCCGCAACGCTGTTCAACTCCTGAAGACTATAGATGCTCTAGATCCGTGGGAAGACCTGACAGAACTTGGAAGTCACCTCTTAGATCTACCTGTCGAACCTCGACTCGGCAAAATGCTTTTATACGCAGTTGTGCTGAAATGCCTTGATCCAATTCTCACCATCGTTTGCAGTCTTGCTTACAAGTGAGTGTCAGATCAGTATCCAATTATTTTAGTAACTAGACCTCTAAAATCAATTACTTTCAATGTTTTCAAAGTTTTATTTATCGTAATACTGCACAGTCAGGATAAAATAACAAATTTCTCTTTACTTTGATAATTCTCTCAGGGATCCGTTTCTCTTGCCTTCGCAACCATCGCAAAAGCGCGCAGCCACTCTGTCTCGTAAGGATTTTTCAGCAGGTACATATTCAGACCACATGGCTGTTCTGCGAGCTTTTCAAAGCTGGCAAACAGCTAGAGCAAACGGTAGAGAGCGGCTCTTTTGTGAAAAGAATTTTATCTCTGCTGCAACGATGGAAATGGTCGTTGGAATGCGCACTCAACTTCTTGGACAACTCAGAGCCTCTGGGTTTGTGAGAGCAAGAGGCTCTGGCGATATCCGCGACCTCAACTCGAACTCCGAGAATTGGGCCGTGGTGAAAGCAGCACTTACAGCTGGACTGTACCCAAATCTGATCAGGGTAGACAGAGAACATTCGCAGCTTCGAACACAGTAAGTTTCCCTTTTTTTCAATTCCAATCAAAGACAAAAGTCAGTGTCAAATCAGTACCTAATTATTTTACTTATCAGTCATCTAAAATCGACCACTTCCAATATCTTATTTACCATAATACTGCACAGTCGAATTGAAATAACTAATTTTTCCTCACTTTAGTAATAATTGTTAGAAGTCTGTTTCTTCTGCCTTTGCAATCATCTTGAAAAGGAAGCCCTGAATTTTAAGTCATTAGCTTAACATCTTAATTTTACAGAAAAGAAGTCAAGGTAGTCTTTCATCCTTCCTCCACGCTTCGAGATAACCCAAAATCACCTCGTACTACATCCGCACAGACCCACTCTGCTAATGTTAACGCTTTACCATGCGATTGGTTACTGTATGAAGAAATGAGCCGCTCCGGGCGTTTCTGTCACGTCAAAACAGTTACCCTCGTCAATCCTATCACAGTTGCGTTATTTAGTGGACCAGCACGGTTACCAATGGACGTAATTTACGAGGCCGAAAGTAAGGCGGAAAATTTTTGGAATTTTTTTCGTCTGTTCCTCGGACATTCAGAGCTGAACAATGATTTTTTTTACATATTAGCTATTCCTGAGAGTGAGTCGGACTCTGAGGCAGATGAGGCACAAGAGGGAACAACAATTTTGAAATTGGACGACTGGGTAGTATTCAAATTGGACCCTGAAGCAGCTCAACTTATTTTACACCTGCGACAGAAGTGGAATGCTCTGTTCCTTAGACGAATGAAAACTCCAAGCAAACCTATGTCGCAACTCGATGAACAAGTAGTCAGAACTCTAGTTTCTGTTATTACTAATGAAGAACAAGCTTGTGGTCTTCATCAACCATCTGGAATTGGGCAAAGACCACGTCCCTTGATCGTTGACTATTATCCAGCCAGCGCTAGACGACCAGATGATTATGAAGAGGTAATGTAGTTTATTTTTTTCAAATGTAATTAATGGTTTTCTTGGTCACCTAATGATTTGAAATCTTGTCAATAAAGAACAAGTTCACGGCGACCTAAATTCTGTACTGAGAGATAAATTTTGTAACTTCGATTTACGGCTTTGAATTATGCAACTATTTAGTTTGGTTCAGAAATTCAATTGAGAAAACTGATTACTCATTATCTGTTTTAGAGAAATTTCTAGAATTTTGATAACAAAGACTTCAGGGGATGGAGAAACTTACGATTCCAGTTTCCTTTACTCCATAGACTGATTGCTATGTCCCTAAACTTTCTCACTTGGAAATTTTTTTCTTCTACTCATTCTACCAAGCAATATTCTATCGTAAAATCAAACTATGCATGTGAGAAATGTCGAGGATTTGGACCTCTCGATAATTGGAAAACGAAATCTCAGTATAAACAAAGGAAAACTTCACAAACTGGTGAGTACGGAGCATGTCTATAAAACGAAACGAAAGTTAATATGCAGATTTTGCATACGAGAAAATAATTTAGGACTAGAGGATTCAGACATTGATATTTTTTGTAAATTAAGTGCAGGTTCGGCGTCAATGCTGGATCTCGTAACGATAATACCTAAGAAATTTTGTAATTTTCATTGATACAGAAACGCGGAACTGTCGAAGCTGGAATACCTGGGCAAAGAAAAATTTAACGAGCGTAATTTTCATATCACGAGAAGTTGGCTGAACCCACTTGATTCCGACAACAAGAGGGTACGGTACGGTAAAATTGGCAGGGTAAGTGCTTGCTGAGTCTGTAGTGGAAAAAATTTTTCGGATCATTTGTTGATCATTTTTTTCCAGCAGTTCAGAGTACTGGTAGCTAGGAACTAATATATGTTACAGAACCCATGAGTATAAGTGGAACTGAACGTGTGCACTTTGAAAACTTGTCGTGATTTTGTACGGTGATATCGTAATTTTAACATTATGCTATGGAAAGTGGCGAGTCGCTAATTTTTAGTTCGTTTCGACGTTATTTTTCTTATCACTACATAGTTGGTTTTAGCAAAGCCTCAATTTTATAAAACCATAGAGCTGTGTAGGTCTGTTCCTACAGCTGGTGACTTTTAGCTTATATTGAAAAGTCCGAATGTTGTTGAGTCAATCAGAAAACAAATCAGCCTCGTACATTCTCACATATTTACATGTTACCCATTGCAAATTCTAGGCCATCGATTGTATTTGTTGATAGATATTATATAATGTGATATTTTCTAGTTGATGGTCGTAATTTCAGATTTCAATAACTGGTCTTATAACAATCGCATGGAAAGTATATTTTTACGTTACATACCCCTTAATTTTAAAGCATTATTCACTATAAGTGATTGATACTACTGTTTTAAATATGCGTGTAGTACTTAACAGTTTCAAGACTGAACTGAGCCCTCTATTCAAAACTCAGTGATGGTTCCAGACAAATGAGCATTATTTTTTCTTCCGTTCAATAATCGCGCAATGTAACTAAATTATGCGTATTTATAATTACACATTCTTACAATGTTGTTTTTTATTTTATATATTTCAAGTCCGTCCCTCACTAAATATGTACAAAATTTGTCTTTCATATACGTAGGTTGAGCTAGATCCAGGTGAACGTATGCTCTAAAACCGTAAAGTTTCTCTTTACTTTATTTCCTTTATTCTTACCATGCAAAAATCTGGTTACTCCTTCTTACTAACTCACTTTTTTTTACGAGATATAGCTGTACGTACATACCGTATCATATATGGTATCTGATGCAAACAAATGCTTAAACGTAATGCATGTACACCACAGAGATAAATATTTGTAACAATTTTCGGTACACAATATCTTCTGGGATCTATATTATTTTACAGCTTCTTGTATATTTGTGATACTGTTTTATGTATTAATAAACGTCACCGCCATACCAAATAAATTAATAAATAGCTATCTTCTAGCAATTCGTAAACGCCTGGGTGAAATTGAAACAAGTAATTAACTAACGGTAATAAATTTAACATTTCATATCGTGCCCCCGAATTTAATTAAAGTACTGTACAACTTAAAAAAAACTGTAGTTTCCCTTTATTTACAACGTTCCATGAAATCTGGTAAATCATTTGTAAATAATTATTTTTTGGAGACACAATTCGAACTCTGTAATGTACGAGTCATTTCATACCAAATTGACAAATTTTAATTTTCAGACGCAATGGTTGAACGAAATATGAGTCAACGATTTATAGCTCTAACATTTTGTATTAATTCGGAATAAATATCAATTTTATGAACTGAATATTTCGCAAGAACGGTAATGTCAATATCTTCGAGATGAAGCGGTGCCTTTATGCGGAATCATTTGTGTGGAAATTTACAGGAAAGGCTGTGACAAGGTCCATGTAATAGTCAAGATATTGGATGCAAAAACTGTTTATTTTCAGAAAATACCATGAGGTGTGAGAATCAGAATAAAAATAAAATCGAAAAGAAAACTGGGAATGTGAAAATTACCAAGTGAGAAATATCGTTGTGTCATTCAGGAACAAGATTAGTATTCTTCTGCTCCTTCGCCCTCCCCCTCAGCAGAATCCATGCCAACCTCTTCGTAGTCTTTTTCAAGAGCAGCGAGGTCCTCACGTGCCTCGGAAAACTCGCCTTCCTCCATACCCTCACCCACATACCAGTGAACAAAGGCACGCTTGGCGTACATCAGGTCAAACTTGTGGTCAAGACGAGCCCAGGCCTCAGCGATAGCCGTGGTGTTGGACAACATGCAGACTGCACGTTGCACCTTGGCCAAGTCACCACCCGGAACGACGGTTGGGGGCTGGTAGTTGATGCCGACCTTGAAACCGGTGGGACACCAGTCGACGAACTGAATCGTGCGCTTGGTCTTAATGGTGGCAATAGCCGCGTTAACGTCTTTCGGGACTACATCGCCTCTGTACAGCATGCAACAAGCCATGTATTTGCCATGACGGGGGTCACACTTGACCATCTGGTTAGCTGGTTCGAAACAAGCGTTGGTGATTTCTCCGACAGACAGCTGCTCGTGGTACGCCTTCTCTGCAGAGATGACGGGTGCGTAAGTGACCAGTGGGAAGTGGATACGAGGGTAGGGCACCAAGTTGGTCTGGAACTCAGTAAGGTCGACGTTTAGAGCACCGTCGAATCTTAGGGAGGCGGTGATGGAGGATACAATCTGGCCGATGAGTCTGTTCAGGTTTGTGTATGTTGGCCTCTCAATGTCCAGATTTCGGCGGCAGATATCATAAATGGCCTCATTGTCGACCATGAAGGCGCAATCGGAGTGCTCGAGGGTTGTATGGGTTGTCAGGATCGAGTTGTACGGCTCGACAACGGCGGTGGAAACCTGGGGTGCTGGGTAAATTGCGAATTCCAGCTTCGATTTCTTTCCATAGTCAACAGAGAGACGTTCCATAAGCAGAGATGTGAAGCCAGATCCAGTGCCTCCTCCGAAAGAATGGAAGATCAGGAATCCTTGAAGACCAGTGCACTGGTCGGCCAATTTTCGGACACGGTCCAACACTAGGTCGACAATTTCTTTGCCGATAGTGTAGTGACCACGGGCATAGTTATTCGCGGCATCCTCTTTGCCAGTGATCAACTGCTCAGGGTGGAAAAGCTGGCGGTAAGTTCCAGTCCTGACTTCATCTACAACATTACAACAAATTCTAGATGGTTATTATAAGATAAAAAACTCGATTATTTCGTGTCACCAATGCCTGAAAAAACGTGATAAATTAGAATGCTAACAGTACGTACCAACAACCGTTGGTTCCAAATCAATGAACACAGCTCGAGGAACATGTTTTCCAGCTCCAGTTTCGCTGAAGAAGGTATTAAAGCTGTCGTCTCCCCCACCAATCGTTTTGTCAGATGGCATCTGTCCATCGGGCTGAATTCCATGCTCAAGGCAGTAGAGTTCCCAGCAGGCATTACCAATCTGGACACCAGCTTGTCCAACATGGATTGAGATGCACTCACGCTAAAGCAAAACAGAATCAGCTTTGTTACAACTTTCAAGTATCTACTTCTGTATTCACATTCATGTCGGCACATCCTGCATCAGATGAAACAGCATAGTATGCATTCCCCTTTTTCAGAACATACAAATCGAAATGCGGAAATTTTGAAGTACGACACAGCGGTCAGCTGAACGGTACTCGCTCTAACTTTTTTTGCTCGGATTACAAGATCAATGTCTCGGTTTATTTGTAATATTGTATCTATCATGCATTATCATTTGCATAAGAACCTTTTTGAGACTGGACAGTTGTTTGGATTTTTTAAAAATTAATCTGTTCAATATCAACATTGGTAAACTTTCCTCTACTTTTTAGCTATCCCCCCCACCTCCCAATTAGCCTTCAGAAACCGCCGTAATATTTAAAATTGTATAAAACGTACGATTACATTTCAGGCTTACTAACACCACAATGATATGTAACCCGATTCAACCGTTAACCGCGTTTCCGTTACAGAATACGCGTTTGCACGCATGACCTCCCAACGCCATTGAAAGAACGCCACCAGCAACGGAAAATCGATTTAAAACGCTTTCCGATTTTCTCGTTGTTATATTATCCTTACTACAGTGCACGAAGTAAATACTATTCGTGCTACAGTGTAACGGTTTATAAAAAGCTGCCATTCGGTTTTGTGTATGTAAACGAGGTGTCGAAATGAGCAAAAATATTCACCGATTTTAACCATTTTCGAACCGGAACGCTCTTTAGTTACATTTTAGGAAACTCAATCGGACCCATATCTTAAGCATGAAGCCTAATCTAGGCCTTCTAAATCTCAGTTTGACTAATGTATAGTCGGCCTTAAAACTCGTTCGATAACAATTACGCGCTTTCTTGTCATAGAACGATCGTGGCAAGTCAAAAGATTGTTTCAAAACACCCTGGAGCCGCTCAAAGCACGTGAAAACGTTATAATCAATCACCTTTTATCCTTTTGAAGTTCAGATATAAAAATTACACTAATAATATAAAAGGAAAATTTGTATGATATGAAATATTTTTCAAGATTACTAATTCGGTATGAACAATACATCGCTGCGTTAATCGGTATACGATCGCGACGTACGCTCAATGCGAGAATGAACTCATAAAATCATTGTAAATTCAAATCCCAGAAAAGTCACGGGTTATTCCAACTTACATGATTCGAATGTATTACATACGTAAACAAATGAACAAGAAAATAAAAATTGTCATACGTCGAAGTGTAGGCAGAAATATAGCGACAAATAAGGTCACGATCGTGACTCATCACCAGCTCAGCAAGGGTGGAGCCGGCCGGCTTATCCCTTGTCAAAATGGCGAGGCAATGCGGTCGGCAACGAGCCTTCAAAATTCAGCTAGCGGCGAATCGCGAGTCCGATAAACCTTTATTGCGGTCAAAGAGCTGATATAACTCACCATTGTTGATTAAGTGATTGGTGTTTGTCGGAAGAGCGAAAAAAGACAGTTGAAGGACAAGGAGATTCAATAGAGTTAGCGGAAGCAGGTAATGGAGCTTCTACAAACGGCTATCGCAAGTCCAACGACCGTCGACGACTGCTAACGTAATGGTTCGAAAGAACAAACTTTGACGCATTGCAGCTGCCACTCAGCTTTATACCGGACCCCTTCCACGACCGACGTTACGTTCTGATTGGTCCGCAGAGCGCAGCTGCGACTGCGCGCGACCCCTACACCAGGGACAAAGTAGTCCCTTCTCAGTCGTCATCGGCATTCGATTTATAGGTAAAATAGGACGTTTTTGCCTGGTGAAAATAACGTACTTGGCGTACATATCGCCAGGATTGCGCCATGAATACGATGGTTTACCCTATTGCATTCAATCGGTTCTGTTCATTGTTTGGCAACCGCCGATCAAACGCGACCCAGCTTTTAACTAATATTATACACATACGAGGCAATTCGTCCACTCGTTTAGGTGCATAAGTATCGTGTACGAATCGCCGGGTTTCACATCACCGCTGAAGGGGCGTCGACCGAGGTACACGACGCTCGGTTCAATTATGCTGTAAATTTACGTACACTTTTATAATGCGCAATTTGAGTTTAGATTTTCGTACGATTTCAGAACAATTATTCTACTAGCCGCATATTCACATGTATTTAGTGCATCGCACATTGATACACTGTATTTTGGTACACCACGCATGGTACGTGCGTATCCACCCGTATACATAGGTATATACGTGCGTGGTATACCTACAGATACTACACGTTCCATTCTAACAGGAAACCGGCGATATTAATTTACCAGAAAGCTGCTATCTCGTAACGGTTTAAGCCTGCTTTTATCGTGTGAAATGAAATTAAAGAAGCACATCTCAAAGAGAGTCTCACATATCTTTGGGTGGTTGAATAATGCTACATATACTTTATTTTATTTTATTTCCCAAGTATAATTTTTCACAAAGTTTTTTCATTGATACATCGGCAGTAATAACTAATTCAAGCGTCGTTTATCGGGGTGGACTGAATTTAAAACTGTCGAACCGATACGTTTTCTCATCTAAAAGGTATTCGAACGTTTTGATATTGTCGAATAACGAATGAGCCTAGTTAAATTCCCAACAATGTCTTTGCCCTTTGGTACTTTCTACACTCAAAATTACCACAGCGTTATTATCATGATGGATGTATTGTGAGAGAAGAGAGTGCTTTGTAACGATTAACTTCAGTATCGAGCGTTTCCGAGCAGTGTTACGTACCTCGCCTGATCGTATACAACACGACTTACATTCCTGTTGTCAATGTTGCTAATCCGAGTGCGCGATTGTACTGCTGAACCAGGCTGAACTAATTAACCAATTAAAAATGGTCGCCTAAAATCCTACATAACCTTGAAGATACACTGGCGTGACCATTCTCCATTATGTGTATAATAGATGGCTTGTGTTATGTTTTTTCCAGTTTTGGAGTATTCGAATATTCGATCAACGTTGATCCAACTTGATTTTGTTCAGCGGTGGCGATATTCCTGCGTTTTAAATTAAAATTGAAATATAGGGATGAATTTCTATCGTCATTGCGAATGTATGGACGGCTCGAAATCAGGAACGTCCACCTTCCAAATAAACATAAATTGCGTCATCCCGATTTATAGCTCTGCCCACGGATATGGTCGACTTGCCGTGTTTGGAGTGAACGATCACGCGTACTGAGCTGTCGGCGACCATATATTTTACATTCATTGCATTTCACGTGTATGATTTACAGTGGCGTAAGCATGACCGGAAGATACGAGTGTGTAAGTAAAAATTCCGTGGCTCCACTTCCACGAATCTCTAGAGCTAAAGTATCAACTGTGAGCAGCTCTTATGTATATGCATGAAATTTAATAATTACAAGATTGTATTATTTGCGTTCCTTTAATAACCTTTAATGGAAACGGGGAGGTATTACGTCAGTTTGTTCAGCTTATTTATCGTAGGTATATAACACACAGATATTATTTTAAGTTATACATTTGCGTATCTATAATACCTAAAAATTGGAATGGTGTAGAAGGTCCCAATGAAAACTCTTCATCTGTAGCTAGAGGATGTAATAGATGAGGCAGTCAAAAATTATTGATAGTGTTTGAATTGGGTTAGAATTGGTTTTATTTCCATCAATGGTTTTCAGCGTTACACGAGTTAGAAAAGATAGCTTGAGTTTCGTCGTAAGACGTTACCAACGAGATTTTTATCGTGCAGAATAAAGCCTGTGATACAGATGCAGCGCTCAACTTTTGGTAAATTCTCAAGAATTAGCTGCGGGTTTAGAATTCTTCTGCTCCTTCGCCCTCTCCCTCGGCGGAGTCCATGCCGACCTCTTCGTAGTCCTTCTCAAGGGCTGCAAGATCCTCACGAGCCTCTGAGAATTCACCCTCCTCCATACCCTCGCCGACGTACCAGTGGACAAAAGCGCGCTTGGCGTACATCAGATCGAACTTGTGGTCAAGACGAGCCCATGCCTCGGCGATGGCCGTGGTGTTGGACAACATGCAGACGGCACGTTGCACCTTGGCCAAGTCACCACCGGGAACGACGGTTGGGGGCTGGTAATTAATGCCAACCTTGAAACCGGTGGGACACCAGTCGACGAACTGAATTGATCGTTTTGTCTTAATGGTGGCGATGGCGGCATTGACGTCTTTTGGAACTACGTCACCTCTGTACAGCATGCAGCAGGCCATGTATTTGCCGTGACGAGGGTCACACTTGACCATCTGGTTAGCTGGCTCGAAACAAGCGTTGGTAATTTCTCCGACAGACAGCTGCTCGTGGTACGCCTTCTCTGCAGAGATGACGGGTGCGTAAGTGACCAGTGGGAAGTGGATACGAGGGTAGGGCACCAAGTTGGTCTGGAACTCGGTAAGGTCGACGTTTAGAGCACCGTCGAATCTTAGGGAGGCGGTGATGGAGGATACAATCTGGCCGATGAGTCTGTTCAGGTTTGTGTATGTCGGCCTCTCAATGTCCAGATTTCGGCGGCAGATATCATAAATGGCCTCGTTGTCGACCATGAAGGCGCAATCGGAGTGCTCGAGGGTTGTATGGGTTGTCAGGATCGAGTTGTACGGCTCGACAACGGCGGTGGAAACCTGAGGTGCTGGGTAGATTGCGAATTCCAGCTTCGATTTCTTTCCATAATCGACGGAGAGCCGTTCCATGAGAAGAGAAGTGAATCCGGATCCTGTGCCTCCTCCGAACGAATGGAAGATCAGGAATCCCTGTAGTCCGGTGCATTGGTCGGCCAGTTTCCGGATGCGGTCCAGCACCAGATCGACGATCTCCTTGCCGATGGTGTAGTGGCCACGTGCATAGTTGTTGGCTGCATCCTCTTTCCCAGTGATTAACTGCTCCGGATGGAAGAGTTGGCGGTATGTCCCGGTTCGAACCTCGTCTACATAAAACACAATAGTGTCTTTAATATGCCGAGCTTACCACATCGAAACTCATCCGGTTATTAGGCTTACTACTTGTATATGCAGAATATATACTACACGAAGTAACACATCCAATAAATTACTCGGACTTTCAATGTCAGAGTGATTTTGATTGATCCGCTGTTAATTATTACGTTTTATACCGGCCGTACAAACGACCGCTGCCTGAATGTTTCCACTGGCGCATCACCATCCGCAATATTCCCATACAACTTTATGCATTTCATTACGCTATACGCAAACTTTGCTCGTGCCTCAGGCCTGCAGCTACACATTGGACTTACCCACAACTGTTGGCTCTAAATCAATGAACACCGCCCTGGGAACGTGTTTGCCAGCGCCAGTCTCGCTGAAAAAGGTGTTGAAACTGTCATCCCCCCCGCCGATGGTTTTGTCAGATGGCATCTGTCCATCGGGCTGAATACCATGCTCAAGGCAGTAGAGCTCCCAACAGGCATTGCCAATCTGAACACCAGCCTGTCCAACGTGGATGGAGATGCACTCACGCTAGAAATTGCACGAACAAACGACACGATAAGACATCTTTATTTTATTAGTAAAGAACAGGAAGAACTTCCATTAAAGTTTTGACATCGATGCCCTCGAAAATTCCGTCGCGTCGGATCAGTCTTTCTCTGGAAGTAACAGCTACAGCCATAAAAATATTGAATCATATCCAAAAAGAAAACTAGGCTTTCGATCCAAAGTTCCCTTTATACAAGGTAGATCAAATATTGATCAACTGTCAGATCAGGAAGGCTCGTTCAAAATTACATGAACCACAATCTAGCGCCTCAAGTTACTCAAAGTTCCACAATGCACAGCAAGGTGAATTTCCAAAAACAGTCGTATGCGCAATGACTGCTAACTAAATACATAGAAGTGAAACGAAATTGAGAAAAAAGTTGTGATTTTTTTGAAAGAAACTTACCATTTTGATTGTTCGCGGTAAGTCGCAGTACGTGTATTACAATGAGGTGAAATAAGAGGTTCAGACGAAGCTGGCGATGGAGCTTCCCTAAACTCTGCAGGTTTCGAGCACTCGTGAAAGAAGCACCCCGCCGGCACACCCAGCCGCAATATATACTCCGGTCACCCTACCATCCGGACAAACCATGCGACGATGGGCGCGGGCGCTCTGACTCATACATCCTGCCCGATCAATAATCCGCTCATTCTCATACGGGGTGTCTCGCTAGGATGGCTTCTTGGCAATGACGTACCCCGCCTTGGGCTTCCCCAGTAGGTTTTTCAAAAAATAAAGTAATTACCCCAGTCGACGCCGAGGAGAAATTGAATAAAAAATAATTCTTTCGATTAGGAAATGCATATTATCAGATGAATTAGGATTCTTCACGTTTTAGAACCCCTGTGATATTCTTCCATCAACGTTCAAGGTATACGGGTTTATGGATTATTACAGAACTTTTGAACCAACGTAAAATGTCGAGAATTTCGACGGTTGTTTTCTTTCTCTGCTCTCCTCATTTTCATATCTCGTCCGTATGCTGAAAAATGCCGAGCACTTAACATTATCGTAAAAATGTCTTGTTACGGTACTGGGTATGGGTGCGATCACGCGTATCTTGGAGTGGCCGTAAATATTACTTAACGTTTTTGTTACAGATAAGTGATGATCCAACCCAGACGACGAAGACCAAGAATAGGCATGTGAGCTTGACGACGATTTTCTCTCGTTTCTTGATTATTCGATTGCGAGACACAATGTACCATGTGGTTCAGAAATTTCAGTCACAGACCATGTTTCATAATTGTTCATTCACAGAATCAACAAAAATGATCACGGTAGAAAAATTTAACCCGGATCCCACTCTGATTCAATCCTTGGAACATACATTTTTCCTTGTAGTCAAATTACTTGAAACTGGGTATATAAGGGTTCTCAAGGTCGTTGATATAAAAAATATCTGAGAAATTTTCAAGATTCAAAATGGCGGATCTAATATGAGCGAATGGGATCAATTTTTATATTCTCAGTCCACGGTATTGGATCCGGCATCCTGAATTTAAAAATTCTAACGTTGGATTCGTTTTCAGCGACCCCAAAAACCCTAGATTACAGAGTTCCACTTTTTTGGTCTCCATAACCTTCCAAAAATTACATTTATTCTGTAAAAACAGGCATTTTCAATACTTTGTTTATTTATAGCGCTCACTATATTCGCAGAATTATCATAATCCCTCTTAAAACATGAACATTGACATTCTAGAAGTCCAATTATGCAAAAAAAAAATAAAAATTACAGCGATATCTCAAAAATTGAATATAAATGTTGAGTAACCGATTCAAAAAAGGTATCTCATATATGAGACCCCATGTCGCAACGGGTTAAATCTCATTTCATTCTCCGATTGGACGGTAAGATTTTACCGGACCCAGAGGCATACCGCTGACTGCACGTTATAATATCGAGCTCCCTACGTAGGTGTTGGGGTAGGCAGCGTCATGTCTGAATATCCGCAGTACGGATATCCGCGGTGTATAAAGTCGATATTCGTTTGTGCATAGGTATCCGTATTTGAAAGTTGAACGTAGAAAACTTATACACGTGGAGGTCCCCATAATCGATGTGCTTCTCTGCGTAATACTACACATTATGGCTATAAACACCGCGACTGTCTCTTTGAAAAATTGATATTTGACCAATTGTTTTGCATTCCAATATTAAAATGCTAACTGCCAATTCGCAAATTCAATACAAATTAGGCTAAAAACTTATGGCTTTATTCAATCTACAATGCTCGTTGCGCCTGCAGAGAAAAAACCGTAATCTGTCAATTCTATTCACCTACGATGTCAAGTGCGCTCGATCAAAGATCGCATCCGATAAGTTTCTACTTCAATACACTTACTCTCTGTATCGTATACCTACTTGATATATCGGAGAACACCAGTTTTAAGTTATTGGAAACGTAGCTAACAGAGTACAACCTAAGTAGATTGATTAACGACATGAAGGAGGTAATTTCCCGCAGCAATCTCGCTACGAAAACCTACGTTCGTCTGCAGACTGCACGCGTTTAAAACCTACGCGTATTTAGGCTATTTGAAAATCACCCGACAAATTTTATTAATAGATCGTTATCACCAGTTGGGCTAGCGGTTTTCTCTCTCCATCCTGCATTGATACATATGTTACGTAAGTACGTTGTACATCGAACACCGGACGCGATACCCTGATCGCCAGGGTTTGATATCGAGTAATTTTTGAAACATCGATGGATTTGATTTGAATAAATTTTATATGTATTAGAATTAGGTATTCGTAGTGCGAGGCTGAAAGATTTACTACAGCAGATATATCGATTAAACACAAATTTCGTCAATCGAACGAACGACCCCGAAATGCTGTGTTCTAGATTCGTGAAGTCTGTTACGAAGAATTAATATTCTGAATAGTAAAAGAGCATGACGTTCGGGTGAAAACGGTAGAACCAACAGGAAACTAAAACCAATGTTTTAACTGATTGTGTAAAGCAAGGGGGAGGAATCGATGCGGTAGTAAATATCAACTAACCCTTCGCGATGCCGCGGAACACATGTAACATGGTGTAAGGCGAATAATTTAAGCTCGATTACTGCGCAACAGGTTTTGTACCAGACAAAGGTTTCAACTGCCTTCAGGATACGTTTGATACAGGAAAAACCAGTTTTTATGATTGGAAATATTAAAAATAAAATGAGGAATCTGATATTTGTATAATTATTATAGTCGGGTTACTTTAGACGGTTGACGGAATAACCCACATGGACAGGTGGATAATCTGGTTCGGTAGTACATGCACACTTGGGGGGATTTTAGTTGCTTGATCGTGATGCGAGAGGGTAAAATTAAACGAGAAAATATTTACAGTTTAAAGGGAAAATCATATAACAATTTATTTTCAAAATAGGAGTTGTGGAATGAAATCAGATTATATTTAATATTGCAGTACGGTATATTTTTCAGACTGTTTTAAATAGTCGTGTTTAGTATTCTTCGGCTCCATCGCCTTCGGCATCAACGGAGTCCATGCCGACCTCTTCGTAGTCCTTCTCAAGAGCGGCGAGATCCTCACGTGCCTCGGAGAACTCGCCCTCCTCCATACCCTCGCCGACGTACCAGTGGACGAAGGCACGCTTGGCGTACATCAGGTCGAACTTGTGGTCAAGACGAGCCCAGGCCTCGGCGATGGCCGTGGTGTTGGACAACATGCAGACGGCACGTTGCACCTTGGCCAAGTCACCACCCGGAACGACGGTCGGGGGCTGGTAATTGATGCCGACCTTGAAACCGGTGGGACACCAGTCGACGAATTGAATCGTGCGCTTGGTCTTGATAGTGGCAATGGCCGCGTTTACGTCTTTCGGGACTACATCGCCTCTGTACAACATGCAGCAAGCCATGTATTTGCCGTGACGAGGGTCGCACTTGACCATCTGGTTAGCTGGCTCGAAACAAGCGTTGGTAATCTCCCCAACGGACAACTGTTCGTGGTATGCCTTTTCGGCGGAGATGACTGGAGCGTAAGTGACCAGAGGGAAGTGAATACGAGGATAAGGCACCAAGTTGGTCTGGAACTCGGTAAGGTCGACGTTCAGGGCACCGTCGAATCTCAGGGAAGCGGTGATGGAGGATACAATCTGGCCGATAAGTCTGTTCAGGTTTGTGTATGTCGGCCTCTCAATGTCCAGATTTCGGCGGCAGATATCATAAATGGCCTCGTTGTCAACCATGAATGCGCAGTCAGAGTGCTCAAGGGTTGTGTGCGTGGTCAGGATCGAGTTGTATGGCTCAACGACAGCGGTGGAAACCTGTGGGGCGGGGTAGATGGCGAATTCCAGCTTCGACTTCTTTCCGTAATCGACGGAAAGTCGCTCCATAAGTAGGGAAGTAAAACCTGATCCGGTGCCTCCTCCGAATGAGTGGAAAATTAGAAATCCTTGCAGTCCCGTGCATTGGTCGGCCAACTTCCGGATGCGGTCCAGCACCAGATCGACAATCTCTTTACCTATGGTGTAGTGACCACGAGCATAGTTGTTCGCAGCATCCTCCTTACCAGTGATCAACTGTTCAGGATGGAACAACTGACGGTAAGTTCCAGTTCGTACTTCGTCTACAATTGCAAATAAAATACATAATTAATTATATTTTTTAATATAACAAGAACAATTCTATCGATACAAAGATTTTGAACTTCTTACCTATACATCGATTTATTGTTTTTTAATAATGATTCAAGACTATAAAATCTAATGATACAAACAAAAGGTTGCATCCGTTTCAGTTTTCGTCACCTAATCGTATTGTGAGAAATATGTTGTTTTCGATTGAAAATGACGTATTCTAATTTCAACGGATCAACGTTTTCAGGCCTCTAGTATTCGAAAAACAGTTTTTTTTTTGAAGATTTCTGTCTATCTGTCTTTTACAACAAACTCGCGATAATCTTAGAAACGGCTCAATAAAAAAATCCGAAATTTATCGGACTTTATATTCAAATGATAGATATTAAAATTTGGATTGGTTTGTTCGGTGATGAAAAGTTCCGCGAAAAATGTTGATTTTACAACTGGTTTTTCATACTTCCTATAGTACTGTTATATCCTATTGTATCCTTTCTACATATTTTACTATATTTCCATATTCCTATAAACATATTTCAAATATCTAAGTCAAATCCGTACATACCGACAACGGTCGGTTCCAGGTCAACGAACACGGCCCTCGGTACGTGTTTACCGGCTCCGGTCTCACTAAAGAAAGTGTTAAAACTGTCGTCCACAGCTCCCAGCAATTTGTCGGACGGCATCTGCCCATCAGGCTGAATTCCATGCTCAAGGCAGTAAAGTTCCCAACAGGCATTACCAATTTGGACTCCGGCTTGTCCAACGTGGATTGAAATACACTCACGCTGCAAAAAATTAATACATAAATATTGGTATGGGGTGATTTATGGAAAAAAAAATTCATATAACAGTTACAAGAAATACAGCAGTTACAAGAGTACAGTAATATTAATCAAAACGCCTTTCATTGTAAACTTCGAACATTTATTCGGAAAAAAATACTCCATATATCAATGTCAAGCCTGCGTTGAGCACAATTTAACTCCTGACAGGCAAACATCCGAACTGTATACCTCTCGTATCAATGAGTGTAAAAAATACCCACTGCAAATTAATTTGAAATATCTCAGCTTCTAATAAAGCTAGCGACATTTTTTTTTTTAATTAAAGTAAATATAATTCCGCAGAAAATGGTTTTACTATGAAAGTAATTAAATTAAAGTAAACAAGTAAGAATGAACGGTGAAGGGGTTCAATCCGTACAGTCTGCTTCAAGAGTACAAGATGGGGGGGGGGGCGATTTTACCCTCATTGCGTATCAGGGGTTAAGAAACTGCACCTTTAGCGTTGCCTTTAGTCAGTTTAGACGGATCAACTCAACGTATTGAAAAAAAATAAACAAAGGTAATGGTAATCAAGGGTGTTTTGTACCGACTTGGACGATTCAACACATTATCTAGAGAAAACAATTGAAAACTAACCTAACCATTGATATGATTTAAAAGCTACGAAAGGTAATGGTTGAAATGAATTTTTGGTACGATAGAACAGGAGACGTAACCCCCTTTCGCGCAACTCGCCATCAAATACCGTTAGGAAAAAGAACGAAAGACGTCCGCCCGGGCAAATGGCCGCGTCACACCTCTGTCTCACCTTGACAAAACTTCTACCAGGCGAGCGCTGTCGACGGATTACCATAAGCCGTTCATACGCTTGGCTAGAATTTTAAGTCCATATTAAACCGGAATTAGAATCGCACGGGTAGAAAAATGATGTTATTGAAAACCCTATGAGTAAAAAATAAGAACCGCTCATTTCCGATGATAAATCACACAATCAGTGAGTGTCCAGCAGTCAGTAGATTGGAAAAACGTTACGATAATAATTTGTTACAGCTCTTAACTTTTGTTCACATTTCTTTCGTTCTATACAATTTTATTACGCCATGTACACTATTTGGCTATATACACGTTCGCTTCGCTTGGAAAATAATCCAGGCCAAAATAAGAGGCCTGATCGATATCGCCCGGCTATCCGATTTCTGGAGATCAGATCGTAAAGTGCGTGCGGCCGCGGATGATACGCATACGTATGTACGCACTTCAGTGTAAATATATGTAATTAGGCTACTCTACTTACCATCTTGGAAAGTTGATAATTTAGTTTATCGAAGTACCGAAAGAAGAAGTCGTGAGAACTTGCTAACGACTGCTGGTGGCACTGTAGATTTTAAAATGGTTTAGAGCAGCTGGCGATGAAGCTGGTCTGAACAATGATGACGGAGATGTGGCGGCATCCGAGAAAGCGCGACCGTTTTATCGTCTTGGTTCTACCGTCTCGAAGCGAGCTCTGATTGGCTCAACAAGATCACATGGCACGTTGTTTCGAACGTCGAGAAACATAACTAGAAATCACCCCGCCCTAACCGCGGGCCATTATTTCAAATAATATTCGACAAACGGTCATGTATTTGAGGATCACTTACGTCGAAATTTTTTACATAATGCCTAATTCTAGGGTATCGATGCCGATTACCTACAATTCGTTGCACGTATTTACCGACGAGTCGAATTAACAGTGGTTTGTGAGACAATCGCCTCATACCTATATAAGGATAGAATAATCGACACGTCAGCTTTAAAATTAGCTATTCAAATGATCCCTGTCTCATTCACTTGGCCGTTGGTATTTGGATCTAGATATCATGTCAAACCCACGCCAGTTGCAATGAACTAATTGAACGCGCCTACATAGGTACATACATACGGACATATTTATTTTCCACATACTGAGTAAAATCGATTGAAATTGAAAGCCCTACACCCATTTAAACTGTGCTCATATTATCTGCCGTACGTTCATATCTTCGTGAATACCGATAGAACTGCACATACATCAGCTTCAAGATTAGAGATTGAAATGCTGCGGTCTTCAATGAAGTCAGCGAACATAACTCATGACGCTCGTTATAAATATCACGTAAAACGACGAAGGAGTGAACCGATGCACAATCATGATTAGTAACTGTTACCAACGATTTGACGATTGTAACTTAGAAATCAGAAGATGTGAACGCAGAAGTACGATCGCGTAGCCTCGCACAGTTGTACATTTACGTATTTTACCTCCACAAAAGGGCAAACGGTGTTTCAAGTTGCGTAATATTATGGAAAACGCGTAATTTTTATTGCGAAATTTGATTCGTGGTTTTTTTCTTGAGAAACGCCCAGATGTAAAACTTTTCAATACATACGGTACTGATATTGGAGAAGACTATTAGCCAATCTAGATTTCTGGGTCGGATTTGAGCAAATGAACTGCAGTCACTGCTGCATTTTGAAGATATTAATGTAGCAGCTATTCTAGAGGGAAAGACTTACGTCCGGATAATCTTGAATCATGAATAACACTTTAGCTTTCGAGGAAGGGCAACTGAATGAAGCGGGGTGAAAGGATTAGGGTTACGAAACAATACGTGAATAATGTAGGAAAATAAAAGTGCTGTTTTATTGAAAACAGTAGACAGAAATTTAATGACAACAGAATTGGACATCTGGGACTGATATTCAGACTTATAGTTGCGGATGAATATAAAAAAAATCAGATTTTATAACAGAATATGCATATGAGCTGGAATACGTGGAAATCTTGTCTAGTATTCCTCAGCTGCCTCGCCTTCGCCTTCAACCGAGTCCATGCCGACTTCTTCGTAGTCCTTCTCAAGAGCGGCGAGGTCCTCACGTGCCTCGGAGAACTCGCCCTCCTCCATACCCTCGCCGACGTACCAGTGGACGAAGGCACGCTTGGCGTACATCAGGTCGAACTTGTGGTCAAGACGAGCCCAGGCCTCAGCGATGGCCGTGGTGTTGGACAACATGCAGACGGCACGTTGCACCTTGGCCAAGTCACCACCCGGAACGACGGTTGGGGGCTGGTAGTTGATGCCGACCTTGAAACCGGTGGGACACCAGTCGACGAATTGAATCGTGCGCTTGGTCTTGATAGTGGCAATGGCCGCGTTTACGTCTTTCGGGACTACATCGCCTCTGTACAGCATGCAGCAAGCCATGTATTTGCCGTGACGAGGGTCGCACTTGACCATCTGGTTAGCTGGTTCGAAACAGGCATTGGTAATCTCGGCTACGGACAGCTGCTCATGATATGCTTTTTCGGCTGAAATGACTGGAGCGTAAGTGACCAGAGGGAAGTGAATACGAGGATAAGGCACCAAGTTGGTCTGGAATTCGGTAAGGTCGACGTTCAAAGCACCATCGAATCTCAGGGATGCGGTGATAGAGGATACGATCTGTCCGATAAGCCTGTTCAAATTTGTGTACGTTGGCCTCTCGATATCGAGGTTTCGGCGGCAGATATCATAAATAGCCTCGTTGTCAACCATAAAAGCGCAGTCCGAATGTTCGAGAGTCGTATGGGTCGTTAGAATTGAGTTGTATGGCTCAACAACAGCGGTGGAAACCTGAGGGGCTGGGTAGATGGCAAATTCGAGCTTAGATTTCTTTCCGTAGTCGACGGACAGACGTTCCATAAGAAGAGAGGTGAAACCAGATCCAGTTCCTCCACCGAACGAGTGGAAGATCAGAAATCCTTGTAGCCCAGTGCATTGGTCAGCCAATTTGCGAACGCGGTCCAACACAAGGTCGACGATTTCTTTGCCAATGGTGTAGTGCCCACGTGCGTAGTTGTTCGCGGCATCCTCCTTTCCAGTGATCAGCTGTTCAGGGTGGAAGAGCTGACGGTATGTTCCCGTTCGTACTTCATCTGCAAAAATAAAAGATTGTTACAATATATTCGAATTTTTTTCAATAAATATGAATTTATTAAGCGCCTCTAAACAACTAGCCCACAAACGGAGATGATAAAAAGAAACCTTTCACAATATCGCCGAAAAATTAGAATTAGGTAAAACGCATAATTGATAAAATATCGAGAATAAAAATGATTATCGCGATATATCAAGTGCAATGTGCATGTTCTGTTTTGTTTATAACTATTGGAAATGTACTGCACAAACCCAATGCATAACAAAGTACAATCAACATGCCAATCTCGATTTAAATATGGAGAAATCTGCTCCTTTTCTTCGAGTTTTCCTCTTGCAAAATGATTCTTTTATTAAATTGTAAAACTGAAACGTACCAACAACGGTGGGTTCCAGGTCGACAAATACGGCCCTGGGCACGTGTTTGCCAGCACCAGTCTCGCTGAAGAATGTATTGAAACTGTCGTCCCCAGCTCCGAGAAGTTTGTCAGACGGCATTTGTCCGTCAGGCTGAATTCCATGCTCAAGGCAGTAGAGTTCCCAGCAGGCGTTACCAATCTGGACTCCAGCCTGTCCAACGTGGATAGAGATGCACTCACGCTGAAAAATAAAATGATGCCGATATTAATAACATAATGAATACGCTAAAACCATGGCAAGATAAATTTTCCAGTTCAGCAAAGATATCACGGCTGATAGGTTTGCTAGAGCACCGAGAAGACATAGCAATCTGCCGGCTGACGGCGGCCATTTCGCGTCCCGGCGGAAAACCGCGATCCGCAACCTCCAAACTATAGAATTACGAACGTGGCTGACTACCTACTTTCTCGAAAAATCCATGATTCAAACAAGAAATTCATCACGTCATATTCTCGATGAATTGCGACCGAGACACATACTGGCCGCGTCATCGAGGCCGGGCTGTTGCGCGCGTGAAAGTAGTCCGCCGGTTCACGCGACACGAATATCTGCCCAGCAACAGAATAAAAACTACAAGACAGAGAAATTTTTCAGCTATTGGCGTGATTTATCGTTTCCCCGATTCTGCAAAGTTTCGAAAAACTCCGATTGCTTTGAGTTAGTCTCATTGCTGAGAAGTCTTACGCGACGTTCTACGCGGCGCGCGTCGGGACGCCCTTGAGTAAATCCGCGGTGACCGTTGCATCTGAGTGCATTTAGCCGGTCGACGAAGCGGCGTTTTTCAGCTGTTAAGTTGACGATACTACTTGGGCAATTCACTAATATGCTTACCATTTTGAAGTGTTGAACACGAGTCACTGATATACGACGAAAATTAACTCGTAAGGCTTTGTTCGTTTCCAAGGAAGCTGGCGATGGAGCTCCTCTAAACGATGTAGCGGTTATGGCGCCGCCGACCGGTGATCACGGGGTTTTATAGACGCGTCAGCCTCCGCGCCCATTGGTCCTCTCGACACGAGGAGCCGAGTCATCGCCTTTAGAATTTACGCTGCGATGCTTACGGACTATATTTCGACCCTCTGAATTTCATTCCTCGTACGGATAAACGACCAACTCCACGATCGGTGCTACACAGCAAGCTAGCACCCTTTCCACAAATATCGGTCTAATCATTCGTCGAGACGTTAAATAGAAATAAGATTTCGGTCGAGGTATTATGCCGGCTACTAGAAGCTGATGTCCAGATAGTAAATTCGAGTTTTAAAGAAGTTTAAAGCCGAACTACCTATTCCATCAAAATCTTGTACTCTGGCGTTAAAATGCGCGCACGCCTCATTGCGCCCATCGATTATTTGCTTTAATATGTATATTGCAGTCTAACAAGTAATAGCCTTGTCTTCAAACTATTGTTAAACGTGTACCTAGTGTAATAAATTAATGCTAAACGCTGAGATTATCATTTGTTGCTTTATAACCCTGACTAAAAACGATTCAAATGATTCAGTTTCATTTTTC
The DNA here is from genome assembly GCF_021901455.1 of Neodiprion lecontei. NCBI lineage: Eukaryota > Metazoa > Arthropoda > Insecta > Hymenoptera > Diprionidae > Neodiprion > Neodiprion lecontei. The sequence continues at coordinate 26,665,341 of NC_060264.1, read as the reverse complement.
TCGACCTGCAATCTATATGCATTCGTGTTTTGTACGCATAGCGGATCCGTTACATTATAATACACGTAGCGTAGGATTGTAGAACCTTAGCGTACGCGTTCTGTCGTCCAGCGGTCGTTTATTCCAACCAGACTCGACATGTGGGCTCTTGTATTTATAGGTTAGCTTTGGGGGATGCTTCTCGTCGTTTCTTTGTTTCGCGGGGGCCCCCGTCGTCTTGGGGACTTCAAACCTGGATGCTGCGGACTTCTCCTACCTATTCCAAAATGCTACTAAATTTCTGTCATTAATCTCATATTGCGTGTATACCTGCGCGACTAATAAATTGTCAATTAATGATCTCTTGCAATCATCTGTGGACGCTACAACGTGTTTGAAATACAAATAACCATGGTATTCTAAGTCATGTCGAGTGCATTGCCCTCTGTCCGTTACTGCCAACGTGCATATTATACCACGCCTCGCTGCAGGCATAGTTCATGTACAAATAAATGAAAAAGAATTGCCAAGAAAGTTTCACGGAAATTAAAATTGTTCAAATTAATCTAAGCACGCGCTTAAGTATATCGAGTGTAATCCTATCGGTTTATACGTCACTAATCACATCCATTGTACCTGTTGTATCTATGTAAAGTTCTATGTTTTTGTATTGAAGATATTGCTATATTTATAATCCTGAAAATTCTGAAAATTGAACTCTGCGTTAATATATGTAGGGATAGAATACAAAAACCATTCTCAACTGTAGGTAGATAATATGCCTGTAGGTGTACCAAACGTGGGTGATACTTTAGAAGTCGGAGCCTTTTACGTCCGTTGATGGTTCCTGCTGCTGAAGCATTCAGCAGATCCATTCATTCATTCCTACCCAACGCCTAAACAATAATTCGTCTATACATATCCGTTCGGTAAACAAAAGACAAAAAAAAAAAAAATAGCACAATGAAAAAAAGGGCTAGCCCAGAAAAAAAACACAGATGACATGTAAGTATAAAATTATAGTGTTTAAACAACGACGGAAAAATGTAACATCAGCCGCAATTTATGCGAGTGTATGCGTTCACGTGGCAATGCGGGCGCCTGAGCCCATGTTGTATCGATGTACGTAATGTTTGTACAAACATAGGTATAAGCATGTACACAGATTAGATAAGCTATAATGAGACTTGTGACCGGATTACGATAGTCGAAACCAACAGAAGCAGGTGCCGATCGCCACGTTTTAACGCGCCTGCGGCGCGTGTAAGTGTATATGCACATATTAAGTGACGAGTGACGTCACACGTCCCATGAACCGTAAATGGCGATGAGCTCACGAGAAGGCGTCCTCGCCAAAGCGAGTTTGGTCTGGCGACACTTGGTACCTGCTTGTTCACTCCTGTTATGAGACGAACTGTGACAGTGACGTAACTGTTGCAGTATAATGGGAACGAATTAGGGAGTCCTTCGGTGACCTGCGTGTACGAAAATGCATCAACGAATGTACGGACCTTGGTAATAACCGTGACGCATTGCTAACTTTGCGGTTTCGATTTGGATGCATCGAATTTTAGTGGATCGGTTGCTATATCTGCTTCCAATTCAAATTGTTAGAAAAAAAATAAAGTCTAAATTGATAACGAATTCATTGTGCACTTTAATCGTATTGGGCGTACTCGGGACTCTTTTTCCATTTCCCGATCGCAATAAGTAGATCGTGTAACGTATGCCCGCGTATACATATAAATTGAAGATTTATTTTCTTCGAACGGAGGTGCACTACCTCATTCACCGTAAAAGGCGATCCGGAGAAACCGTGACAACATCCACGTATACTTGGTTGGTGTATATCCGACGATGAGAGTAGTACGCGACTCTTTTCTCCCACCTTATATTATACGTACGCAGAGCCTATTCATGCGTATGTGTACTGATCGCGCCTATAACGCCCATCTCATACCTTTACGTACTGCACTACGTCTGAAGGCTAAATTTCATCGTAAGTTTTGTTGCAGGACGACTAGCTAATACTGATATCGCTGAAATTTTTGGAAGAGATAAACTGTGAGGAGAAAAGATGCGTGTGTAGTAGTGTTTGTTGTTCTTTAATGGTGTATTTAAGAAATTATTGAGGGTTTTCCAGGAGTCGGATAAAGCAATAAAATATGCAGACAATATGTGCATACGTGACATGAAACTCACGCATTGTTTTAACATCTGCGTTTCAATTTTGATTAATACATTTATAGCTTTGCAAATTCCCCAGTACGGATGGTCAATCTCCTGGTCTTACTTAATGTTGATATTAGCATATATTCGCTTTCACACAGCGCTGCAGCGGTTCGATCGCCTTTGCTCTCTGTGCATATACGTGCACGTCATGCACGTGTATATATCCGGTAGGGATGTACTATAAAAACGAAATCTCCATTGTGCCTGTATTGGACAAATTTTGTTGGCCCACGTAGCGGTGCATACATGCAAGTCTTGGGCCGAGATCGGTGTTGGAAACAGTGACGAAGTTATGCCAATGCGGTAGCAAGGGGGCCCCGGACTCAAGAGGTCCCCAACTAGGTACCAAAAAAAAAAAATTTTTTCTTTAAAACTATTTTCCAACGTGGACCCTCAACCAAAATCAACTCAATAACTCCACAGCAAAAAAAAAAGTATCGTGAATTGAGCCCACGCGACTCGAACTTCAAAACTTTTTACGTTAAATATGAATTTAACAATATTTTATATTGGAATTAACCGAATTTCATCAACATTTTGGTCAGTCACTGTCTCGTCTTTTACATATAGTTTTTTTTTTAGGTAGGGGGGGGCATTCTTCAAGTTTTTTCGCATTGGGGCCCGTAAAGTCTAGTTACGACACTGGTTGGAAAGTAACGGCAATATTACATTTGCCAGGGTACAGAGTGGAGCCGATTTTATCTTATGTACGTATGTACCGGAGAAAATTATGGATTTTTCTGTACATATTTGAAAGCCTCCATAGAGTTCTTTACTGTAGTTATAATAATAATAATCCCGTTTATATATATATTATATATAATAATAATCCCGTTATTATATATATATTATATATTAAAAAAGAAATAGTTCTTTGCGATATATGAATTGAATAATATTCTTGATCTTCAAACGTCTCACGCCACAGTGCGTGCCGCAAAGAACTATTTCTTTTTTGCTAACCGCATCATGACGACATTGTAAGTTTGTAACGGATACGAAACGCTAGAAGAACTCTGGCATAATCCTTGAGGTCCATGGGCCAAGGCCGTACGGACACAAATTATTCGACAGTTAACACTGGTTTTCAAGATTTTTGATGTATATCCATATTTTTGGTTAAATAAAAATTCTGTTACAAATTGACGATTTTTGCTGAGCGGGCCGTCCGTATTGACAAAGGAACTTAAACACGGCTACTCCTGGACATTCGGCATTCTGTAGCAAAGAGGATGAGATCTTTGTTCTAACATTTCTCTTCACGAGAAATCCCTCATAGATTAGCGGCGATATCTAGAGGTGATGCAACGTACTAAAAAGCTTTACAATGTTTCCTTTTTATCGACAGAAAGTAACACCGATGCAGCTGAATCCTATAAACTTGTATTCAAATAATTGGATTATTATATATTTTAGTTTGGTTTCTTGAAACAAGAGTGTCGGTCACGTGATTCAACAAAAATTCTATATCTCAATTAAGTTCGTAATTGAAATGAACTTGTCTGTGAACTGAAACGCTGTAAACTAAATTCTTTTTTCCTCCAGTTATCGAATTTTACAATAAATTAATTTGTTTCAGGTCTGTATGCCTCGGAGTTTCTAAAAGAGATCCAATTATGTATTTGCAAAAGTTTCAAGTTAGTTTTAAGTGAATCTCGAATACCTCAACCAATAAAAACAAGAACTTGAGAAGTACGCCGTACAGACATAACAAGTGTAAGTGGACATTAATATCTAGAGATGTCAGTAAATAATGAATTGATTTAATTTAGTTTGATTTATTAACTAAACGTATATATCAGTAATTGGCGAATAACTTCCATTGCAAGCTTCTTTCCACTGGTGTATGTATTGCATACAAAGAGAAGCACAGAGATGTTAATCCGAATATTGGTTATGTTACAGTTAAATTATGACCAATGTACACTAGGAGCGGATGAGATGTGGCTGTTCGGGTGATCATTTCATCTGTTTTTCTAGCTCCGTCATCTCAACTGAAAATTACATACATTAAATTTAATCAGGTGGTATGAGTATATGGCAATAGAAAGCAGTCTACTGTGTTCGTTACTCTTTATGGTCCATAGAAACTTAGATAATTACTCTCAGCTAGACGCTTCTTTTCCGCTGCTATTTTTGCATCACGGATCGGCTTTTCCCTGGCCTCGACCTCTTGGAAAGCGGCTTCAAGTTTTGAAAATTTGTTCTGATGGTAGATACCCCAGAGGATACCAGCACCGAGGAAGGTCCATCGCCCAAACTATATGACACAAAAAAAATTATACAGAATTACTTACTACAGTTACAGCACATGCGTGTTTCGAGCCAACAATTTATTTCTCTCCGTTGCGTTTTTGTCTATTTCGCGGAGATAATTAAAACACGTCGCCAATTGTTCAACTGTTTATTCGAACGTTATACGAATAATTATGTAACGCTAGGTGCAATGTAACTACTGTGAGTGCAAAAGTATCGTCTGCTAAACACATGATTGATGTCAGTTATCCATGACACGTAATTAGCAGAATGAAACCACTACACAGAATTTTAATCGCCAAATGTCATGGCTTAATAATAACACCGGAATACCTTGATTAGGGGAGAAACGCGAACGGGCCTCGGATTCAGCTGTGCGGTCGACATTTTGGTGATCGAAATGTAACTACAGCACTTCCAGCTGGAAAAGACTGTTCATTGGTCGATATTGAGAGTGTTCAGCTTCAAGCTGAGGCCCGTCTCCGTATTTCGCACACCTCGGTCGTTGCGGCTTCTTGACAGTAATACCAACTATTGCGATCCATTCCATTGTAACCAATTTTAACCTACCTTGTATGTAACATTAGTATTTATTAAGGTGCGGTAAGTCTGAATCTGTGCCTTGCCTTTGGAAGTTACATAAAGTTCTGTCTTACACATTTCTAGTCTTATTGACGTCATTTAGACACCCTCCCTGGGCTTCTAAAGTTTTAAAATAAAGTTCAGTTACTTTCACATCATGTTTGATTTTTTGTTGTTGGTACGACCGAGATGCAGATAATCAACTTTGAGGGTAATACCTTGTTCCTTCTTGGCCGACTGTAATTACCTTCATTACAACGTTGACCGAAGATATATACCTCAGTCAACGATTACCGTTTTCGGAGTTACTCCTAAACGTTGTTTAATGAAGAGCACCCAATGTAAACTGCGTGCGCAAACATAGCGGAATCTAAAACAGTTTGAAAATTTTCCGTATAACCGAAATTCACGATAATTGTTATCAAATGTAGGAATATTGAAGTTCAATTTTTCTCCATTAGATATCCCTATATCGCTGCTCCCTCCTAGTCCGTTTCGACCCGCGAGTCAATGGGATATCGTCTAGTCTAGTCCGTGTTCTTCGTGGTTGGTTGCCTTTATAATTCAGTACCTCAGTGATCAAAATGGCGTTACTGTGGTCGGTGGTGTCGGTCGGTTTCTCGCTGCTATTGACGCCGTTTTTGATGTTTCTACTGGCGGTGCTATTTTTGGCATCGATTGGAAAGTCGCTAGGTGTCAGGAGACTTTACGTTAAATTGTTACTGGCAATTTTCGAGGTGAATAGTATAGCGCATCTATTTTTATGTATTCATAAACGTGAGACAGCTTATAAATTACCAGTACGTAGGGCTATAATACTCCTCGATATAAGGCTGAATCAGTCTTGTTAAAAGTTCAATTGACGAAGCGAACAATCCGGCCGTCATTTCCTTCCGGCAGTAATAGTCGCCGTAATAGATGATCATCAATTATTGTCAAACGAGTGTCCTACACCTGAGCAATCGATCCCGCATTTGTACGTTACCTTCGTCAAATCGTAACCGTACCGTCTATGGTACATACGATAGTCCTTAATTTTTTTTCATCCGCATGATTCCAACCAATGATTGCCTTACGATTTGTTTACGACTTGCTCTTTTTTCACTTACCGTGAAGTTTGTCTCGCGTAACTTATACTTTCATTAAGAGGCTGAAGTTAGTAACGTTATCGTAACACAACATCGGAGAAAAGAATCACTATTTTCATAATTTTACAGTGTTTTTGAAGGAACAAAGATTTCGAAATATAAGTGTGTTTTTCGTTCTATTACGGTTTACTAAATTTCAGACAATACCAAAATCGTGAAATAACGGTTTTACCTCAGCATGAATCGTTACGATAACGTTTACGTCCTTCACGTCGTTCGATTTTCAAGCCGTTTTTCGATCTTGAATTTATCCAAGGTTTACAGGTTTTTTACGAATGTAATTTTTTCACGGCCATGTTTCGAATGCTCGATAAATTTCACATGTCACACCTACCTGAATCCAGTTAGGTACGCGATATTCACCTTCCTGATTTTAATTCCGTGTGACTAATTCAATCGAATAAATTACGGCCAGGGGGAGAGATGATACCAGTCATCGCGATCTGGATACATTATGCAATGATATAATTTCTTTGGTTTCTATACATTCTATTGGCTGTTCAATTATCACACCATATTTTGAGTCGTTTGAGCTTTGCCTACTTCTCTTTCCATGCTGTTTTATGTCTCGTGTTTTTATCTCGCGATCTAATGTTTACGCAATCCTCGCCGCACACTTTCGTGACGTTTTATAACTCTGCGTAAGTACGACAAGTAGGTTGGTACGTATATTATTTTGATGAGGCAACAATTTGTAATATTTCAGGAATTTGGACTAAATCCGTGCATGTCGGCTGTCAGTAATGTATTCGTGAAAGAGCTTGGGTTCGAAACCACGATATAATTAATTTCTAATTAGAAGAGATCAGATTATCTATGCCAGGGTCTCGTTTTGTGCTGATAGATTTTTTTCACGCTTCCAAGTCGACAATGTACTCATTTCTCGCGATAATAGAAACGGGCAAAAGTTAATCATTTTATGTTTGTCATTGCCGCAAAGTTTCAACCGCGGTTTTTTTTTTTTTTGATTTATTTTTCTTCAACTCGTTTGAAAGAAAGTTTAATTCTGTAATAAATCGAAGTTAATTTATAAACACCATACAGGCACGACACACGCGATGAGCTAAGGTCCATACGTGTTTTATGTATGTAACAAGTATGTGCAAAGGTCGGGAAAAATATCTAGCATTAATTCGTAATAGAAATCGTGTTGTCCTCCCATTTATTGCGTCCTTGTATTTACCGTTCAGCTGTTAGAATATTTTATTCAATATCGCATAAAGTGTCGCGTATATAGTATATGTACCGTTAAGACAAATCTTTTTTCATTCCTCTAGAATGTTGTTTTACCGGTTAATTTTTTATGATTACGCGGCGTACTGCTACTAAATAACAATTCTCGATTGTTCACTAATTCCGTTAGTAACATGGTAATTAATCAATATTCAAATTTCGCTAACACTAGACCGGTTTACAGTACTTACAAAGACAGCTATATGTATATGTATAGCTCTATTGAGTGATTGTGTATCCGTAAATCCTTACCTATTGTGTGCTGAATGTATTATAATATTTAATATCACGACTCGCTTGAATTTTGAGCATAAGGTGCTGGGAATAAATGGCAATAAAATTCACATACTTGTCATACAAATTATTTTGTCTACCATCGTAAACGTGGAATAAATAAATTGTTATCAATTTTTTTTTCTCACTTAGTTTCAAAATCGCGAGTGATAAAACTTGACCTGTTCGAATAGTCAAATAAAGATTCTTCTAAGGTTCTTTAAACATAGTTTTTTCTTTGATCGCTCAGATGGAATCTTAATTACTCTATCTAACTGTTTTCTTTTTTTTTTATATATATACCTATTCTAACCTACTTGAGTTCAGAGATCTAGTTGGTTTACATATAAATCTGTATATTCGCATAATATAACGAGCAAAAAGGAGCAATGACTTGCAAAAGGATCGGTCAGATATCTGATACGTCTTTGGACGCATGCTCGGATTTTGCAAAAGTCATAGTATGCTTGTTGCTTGAAATTCTCTGTCAGCTGTTGACCATGTGGTCAAAGTGATAAGGTGCAATTCTATATCATTTCTATATTCTATATGTAATGATATTGCGCATTGAATTTATAAACTTTTGTTACTGTATTACCAAAGGCCTCTGTTTTATTTCCGGTTATTCGCTTTGCTTCATCAGTAACTTCCATTCAGAGATAAACAAGCTTGTCTTGTATTTCAAAATTGGTGTTGAATATGAGTTATGCATTATCGAACCTGCTTATGTACAGTATTGACATTTTAATGTCATCAGTAATTGATGACTATAAAGCTTTCCTCATCAATCACTCTACTTATTTTATTGCCTTGTCTTTATTGTCTATTTCTAAAAATTGACATGAATTTAGAGTGACTAAAAAGAAAAAGTTTCTAATCAAAAAAATTTACCAATTCCTTAGTTAATTCTTAATTCTTTACAAAACTTCATTTTTCTTTTTCGTAAAATATTACGAGAGATATTAAACTTGGTTCTGGTGCTTAACAAAGCAATTATTAGGTGGCACTGGTATTAAACTCTGGCGGTAATCTTTTTTTTCTTCATAAGATAACATTGTAATCTACTGTTCAAAGGGCGTTCTGCATAATGCTTGTAAAAAACGAGTACTCCTTGCACCTGGTTGTTTTTAATTATCTCTTCTGAGCTTTGAACAACGACAAACTTTTACTATCGGTGATAAATCATCGCATTATCTAATTAAATTAATGGTGTGTTCTTTGCCAGGGTATTTACTCGACAAATACTTGTAACTCAACTCTGGTTAAGCTTATCAATCAGGATAAATTTTTCCATGGTGAATTGAAAAGAAAATGACATTTGACTTGCGATCGCCTTTAATGACTGGGATTATTCATGCTTTCCTGTCACGTCTGTTAAAATATTCAAAAGTACACTCTAACCCGGCTCGGCTCTGAATAAATAACACTCTTGTAACAATTCACTGTGTACTTTGTTTCATCATTGCGTTAAAAGCAAGTATGTGTCAAATGTTTTTATTTGTGCTGTTAAGATAACGCAATATGTGCTTGCCTAAATTCCAATACCATTTTTTTCTTGTTTCTTGAGGCAAGTGCAAAATTTTTAATATTGAAAAAAATTTATCTGACTATTTTTGAACAAATACTAACCAATTTCTTAACGACTCTGATTATTTCTCACTTTATTCATGACTTCTTTCACGTTATTCCAACACTTTAAGAGATTTGATCAAATTTAATAGAAATTTTTTAAACGTTTTCAGTTTTATTTAAGAAATTAAAATTGGAAGGGAAACTTGTGTAATAATCAAAATTTAAATTTCATACAATGATTTCTCAAAAATCTATTTACAAGGCTGATGAGTAAGAAAAATGATTCGGAAATTTTTAAAGAAAATTTTGCATAACATTTAAAAAAAAATTTTAAAACATTGCACGAGTACCCTCAATTTTGTTTCGTCAAGTTCTATGGCAATATGTGAAAATTTATTATAAAATTTTTGAGTGGCTCGAATTAATTGGCTGTATTGTCTGTCCTCAAGTCCACTTGCAAGCAAAGATTCCTCATTTCTTTATTGCTGATGTAGTCTTGATTATGCATTTCGTTATTATTGATTGTTGTTTGGGTTTTTTCTTCTTTATTAATTCTATGCCCGTGTGTTTGTGCTACCTGTATTATCATTCCATGTTGTCATGGGGTTATTGCATATATTATTGAATTAAATAGATGAACAAATACAAAACTCAATCAGATCTCTGAAAGGGTTCGAATCACGTGAAAGTATTTAGAATATAACTAGAAACAATCGATATTTACAAGACTGTTTCAAAGTCGTGAAATTTTTTGAATAAAGTAGACGGAAATATTTGTTCATCAAGGTCAATATATCGCCAGGCATTGAAATTATCCCGTTTTCTTACTTCCTGAACAATTCTCTCCGATTGTAAACACATGTCAGGTACATGGCACTCTCAGCTGACGATGCAAATTGAATAGTAATTCCATAATTACTTTAGGAACCGCTAAAATTACGCAATAATTTTGAGTAGCGACGGAACAATGGAGTGCCAATTTGCATTGCTCAATCAATGATCATATACTTCGGGTTCCTAATGGATATTACATATTCCTTCCTCGTTTTCTGTTTCTATTCTCTTTCTGTGTTTGTCCGAATCACTTTTAAAGTGCCTTAGCTGAGGAGTCGACAAAATATTAACAACAGCTTATGCAATGAGCTAGAGTAAAAGTCAGCAAATGCTCATCAAAAGGTATTCTTAGCTCAGACTACATTGACATACATACGGAACTTGGTTCTTGTCAGTCTTTCCTTCTTTATCAAAGAAGAAGGTACATTTTTTCTATTTCGGACAAATCGCAAGAGTTTTTCGAAAATTTGAAGGACTTTCTACCATGACAATAAAATATATGCAAAGAATAAACGAGTCTCAGAGTTTAAGTTTAACAGGGAAAAATAAATAAATTCATAAACATCATTGCCTTTTCTAAACATTCGTGTCGTTAAATTTGACACATTGAAGGTACCATGAACATTAATATTTACATTGTTTGTTAATGAAAGTATAAGTGTGAGTGTGTTCAATATATAAAAGGCCACTTATCTTTCTGTTGATTGTAATTTGTAATCTGGATTTATTAGGGCGCTGGTATCTTTCAGTAACAAGTTGGAACGAATTGATAGATAAGACAATATCAAAGCTAAAAAATTATAGCATTTTCAGTTTGCATGTACTACCTTATTAGTTTTTTGATCTGTGACGTAATTGAAACTGACCACTTATACCATTCATATAAAAAAAAGTGCTTCAAGTTCCGATGCTTCTGACAGATATATTTCTGCAATCGTGTAACTTCATCCAAGATTGATTGAAATTAGATTTGTATGTGTTAGAAATTCGAAACTGTTGTATGGAATTTATTAACAGCTGTGCCATAAGTTAGTCTGCACTCATCGTTAGTGTTGACTTCTGGAGTCTATTTTTACAGTTTTTTCATGGGTGTGAACTCAACGCTAATATTTCTCCCAAAATATATTTCTCGGTTCTATTTATGCACCCAAAGTCGCATTTTGTTAGAAGTTCGGAATAGCTTTACCGAATTCATGGTCACATACCTTGATTTATTCTATGGCCTGACCACTTTGACATTTTTGTTTCAAATGTAGATTATTCGAATTTATGACTTTGTGATAAATTTACATTAATTTTACCTATTCTGATTTGCAGTTTGGAAGACAAAATATTGAGAAAGTCAGAAAAAGCAATAGAAATTGGGAACCTGATGAAAGTGAGGATGAAAGCGGAACCTCAGAAGATACTGGCAACGACACAACGTCTGCTAATCTTCCCAGAAATTACAAAAAATACAATGCGGCGGAGAAGAAAAAGAATGGAGTACTTGGAAATTCGGTGATTGCCAGATCGAAAGACCTGATTATGGTTCCAGAACCAGAAATGAATAACAAAAATCACATCAATCACGTCAATCACAGTCATTCTTATCGAAATACGCTGGAAGTAAATGGTAACAAAGAGGTAAAATGTTATCCATTGAAATTGAGCGCAATAATTAAATTTAGGACTCGAGGAGCATCATTTTTTATTTATGCCGATTGCACTTTATGGAATTTGAGTACGATACAGAAGTTTTACAAGGTGTGCAATAAGATCCAGCAGTTTTTTTTTGTTTAGATTTTGTTGTGAATGTATACCTATGAGTATATCATCATAGTTACAAGTGAAATATTTGTTTTGAATGCAAAGCTTTGTTCCCACATGAGCTTATACATATACTGTCTATAAAACAAACGATAGGAAAGTAAAACATTTTGTGATTTCCTTAAAAGTTCAAAAGTTTTAGGAGATAATAAAGAGGTATTAAAAAAATTAATTTTTGTCGATCAAGAGTTCGACTTGTCCAGATTCAGGGATTGCTTGTACAGATTAATTATTTGCAAAATCTAATATCATATTGAATTATATATACAAAATATGAAAATCTCATTATCAATCGATGCGCACAGGCTTAAAAACCTATTGATCAGACAAAATTGTGTACATAGTATACGATATTTTTATTATTCCAGAGTAGTTTACCTAGAGAAGACTCATTCGAGATGTTGAAACGAGAATTTGACACATCGACCTGTTTGGATTATATCAAGGCCGGGGTCGAGGCCATTATTGAAGATGAAGTAACTTCCAGGTTCGAGGCCGAAGAACTTAAGGTGGGAATTACCGATAATGTTTATTATTTCATCATAATTGACGTTAATCAACAATACCCTGGTAGTTTTAGTACACACAAGTACCTACGACTATCAAAAGTAGGTAATGAGTGTGATGATGGATATTATTTGTTTCTGGTGCGATTTCTCACCATTTTTTGCCCCACATGTTGGTTCTTTGTTTGAATCTTTTTTATTTATTTTTTTATTTCCCTCAGCTTTCAGGAAATTCGTTTGTATAAAGTCAATTTGCACTTACAGAATTGGAATCTCTTAACAAGAACCAATAGACACTACGAGTTCATATCTTGGAAGTTGACAGTCATATGGATGTTTGGCTTCCTGATGCGATACTGCTTCCTTCTCCCTTTAAGGATACTCATCTGTTTCATTGGGGTGAGTTTACACGTTCTAGAAATATTTGTTGTAATTTTGACGAGAGCTAAACAAGCTCATTCATTTTTTATGCGGAATAGAATAAAAATTGGAATTATACAATCTGGGCACTATTAATACTGATTAAGCTCTTTAGGCAGTGTGGCTGGTGGCTACGACATTTCTTGTTGGCTTTATGCCAGACGGAGCAATAAAACGTTGGCTAAGTGAACACGCTTCCTTGATAGCGTTCAGAATTTTTGTACGTTCTGTATCCGGCGTTATAACCGTACACAATCCAGAGTATATGCCGAAAGGAGGAGGAGTATGCGTTGCAAATCACACGTCCACAATAGATGTTGGAATATTGTCTGCTCAGACAACATTTTCGTTGGTAATTCAATTTAGAAAATTAAACAACTTTGTTATTAAAACTACATTAGTCGTGTCCCGGGATATAATGTTCTGCGTCCAGCTACATTTCCATCCATGTGTACGTGTGTGTATGTATGGGATAAATATAATGCAGATGACATGTGCTTCGTGCTTAATTTTCACTTACCGGTCAACGAGAATTATCATAAAGTTTTGTTCCGGTTATTTATGTGTCTGTTGCATATATACTGTGATTCTTCTTATTACAAGTACTACTACCGTAAGTCTCGATAGCGAGGAATAGTAAAAATGATGCAAATGTTTGATGTGGAGAAGGTTATGTATGTGTAAGTCCGAAAATCCAAGTTTACTATTTCCTTCACTTATTAAAATATTCCCTAATTGGTGTCAATGTGAATTCTTTATCCTCCTGTACAAAAATTCCAAATTTGTTAAAACCACCAATTGCGTTCTGGACAACTACGTATTTCGATATATACTGGAATATGAGGTTATTATCGTCCATGAAAGAAGTAGGTATTTTTTTTCTTCTTCTTTTCCAAGCTTCAAGCTAATTTCTATTAGATGATGTTCAATGCAATGGTTATCCTCACATTTATGATAGAAAATCCACTACCGCACGAATTAGTTGCATTAGCAGAACTGATTGATAACGGCAAGTTGACCAACTGTCGACTACTTTTTACTGAGTAGCTGTATACAGCTATCTAAATGAAGAGAAAGGAAACGAGAAGATGATCTGTAATTTTCCTGCAAAAAGTCTTCCTCAATATTATTACCATCTTGTACATTGCTTTGCTAAGTTGTGAAGGTTGTACTTGCAGGTGATGTGGCTGACGGCGTGTACAGCAGTTGTGGGATATGTGCCAGAAGGTAGATTCAAAAGATGGCTGAACCACAGAGTATCGATAATGTGCTTCAGCGTACTATCCAGTGCGCTTTCCTCAGTTATCCACTACCACAACACTGAGAACCGACCACTGAGGGGTATTTGTGTCGCCAATCACACATCACCTATTGACGTGCTTGTTCTCATGCGCGATAACTCTTATTCCTTGGTATGTCCTCTACTTGCTCAGAGATTGAATTGTTAGAATTTTCTTTCGATATTTTACTATATACCAGCTATTAACTATTTTTACATTTTCGACTTGTTATACATAACATTGTTACACTAACAATTTTATTAATACCAGCAATTATGTATTAGCTAATTGAGCTCAAATTGGAATCAGTCGGAACTTCTCTAAAGCTGTACCCTCTGACTGATTTACAAAGGGTGGTTCAAATTTGGCTAGTTCTCGTCTCTCTTATTTATCTTTCCCATCCTTCTCCTAAGCTTTGTCTTTGTTTTATTCTTCTAATTTTAATGATCCTCTATGGTGCTTTACTGTTTTCTTCTCGACAGGCTTGTGAGTTGGGGTTTTTTTTTGTTTTTTTTTCCGTTTTCACTGGAAAAAATTATTCTTTTTTTTATACAAATTTTATACCCTGGTAGTGATGCAGATGTATTTATTGTTACTTGTTTTGATGGTTGCGTTTATTCATTTTTTGTGTATAAAATTTGCTGCATGCATGATTTTTTTTTCTGCACTGTATAATTTCTGTGGAAATGAAGACGTTTTTTTTTGTTTATTGACACTTATGTTTCGAAAAATTGCATCATTTTAAATCAAGAATTTAATTATAATCTCATTGTTACTGTTGAGATTACTGAAAGACGAATTGGTCCTAAGGTTTATGTAAAAAGTGTTAATTAATGCATTGGCTCAATGTTTGGTTGTTTCATAGAATTATTAAAACTTCGTTGAAAGACAAAATAAGGTTCCTAACTTCCTTTAAAACCATTCTTATAGATAGGTCAACGACACGGCGGGTTTTTAGGGATTCTTCAACGTGCCCTTGCTCGAGCTTCGCCTCATATTTGGTTTGAAAGATCAGAAGTTAAGGACAGAGAAGCTGTTACAAAAAGGTATTGCTATATTCTAGTATATGATAATCACAAATATACTGAAAGGGTAGGAAAAAAAATTGAAACCTTAAAACTTTCCAACAGGTTAAAGAAGCATGTCTCAGATCCTACGAATCCACCGATATTGATATTTCCCGAAGGAACCTGTATTAATAACACTTCTGTAATGCAGTTCAAAAAAGGCAGCTTTGAAGTAGGAGGTGTAATATACCCTGTTGCCATAAAGGTACAATGCATTCGTGTTTGAAGTTTCGTCCTTTCTCACACGATTTTTTGTTGAATTAAAAATTCAAATGCAGTGCTACGATGTCATTGCTACAGTCGAGAAATTCACGAACATGCAATCTGGCAAGTCTCAAATAGGCAAAGAAGTCATTTAGATATTTTATTTTCCTCACAGTACGATCCAAAGTTTGGTGATGCTTTTTGGAACAGTAGCAAATATTCAATGATCCAGTATTTATACATGATGATGAGTAGCTGGGCGATAGTCTGTGATGTTTGGTACTTGCCACCCATGTACAGACAAGATGGAGAGAGTGCAATTGACTTTGCTAACAGAGTCAAGGCTGTAATCGCCAGGCAGGGCGGACTTGTCGATCTCCAGTGGTAAATTCAATAATCTCTTCTTTAGATATTAATATTGAAGCGTTTCTCATCATAAATGTTGTGATGCTGCTTTTGAAATGCATTTTATATGTTTTGGTTGTAATATGACAAACCTATAGCCACTTATTTTTCTTGACTTTAGGGACGGTCAGCTGAAAAGAATAAAGCCAAAGAAAGCATGGAGGGAAAAGCAGCAAGAAGAATTTAGTAAACGAATAAAATTTGAATAAGTATTTAAAGAAGAAAAAAACGAAAAAAAAAAATCTTTAATTCTAGCACAAAATGAGCGAGATTGGGCCATCCGATCTTAGGATATAATATTGATTGGAAATTGGAAACGTTTTCAAAAATGCAGAAAATTTCATTTGTGCAAAATCTGTCTATTTTCACGCAGCTTTTGCTGTGAAATGAAAAAAATAAGAATCCTTTCTTATTCAAGTCATTTGACTTGGTGCACTCACATTTCTTTGTTCCATCAATATCATCTGATGTACGACCAGCAAATTCTAACTTTCATGTCTTATTTTCTCAGATGTAGAATTTCGTCAATATAATTGAATGTATAGGGAAACATGTATTACATTGTGCACATATTTATACTGCAACACAAGGCTCTGACAATTTTTCGTCATCACTAACTAACAAGATTTTGTCAACTGAAATAACTATTTGTGAATACTGCCTCGATTTTCGTTTCTTTAGGAAACAAAGGCGAATTGAGTGTCATTATTTCTTCGTTGTCAATAATCAATACATTTGTTGGAAACTAACTCGCTACAAGCACAAAACAGTGGTGTGAAATATTGTTTTAGTGGGGACAGAAAAAAAAAGTAGGAAAAGAACATTGTCATCACACACTAATAACTACCACTAAAAAAAAGTCGTTGTCTTAAACAAAGTTTCTATAAATATGTCAATATTTCATCAATTTTAGTTCTTGGTATAATTATATTAAGAATACTTGCGAGGCAACAAAGGGGATTTGCGGGCGAACGGTTAGTGTAATTTATGTACAATAGAACATTAATAAATTAATGTTTTATTAGATGTACGTACTGTAGGTTGTGTGAAAATTTATATAATACGCGTGTGCGTGTGCGTGTTGTGTAGGAAAAATTCCGAATAGTGGGTTTTATTCTTTTTTCTTTTGTCATACTACTAGAAAATTGACATCTATACAAAAGAAAAAAGAAAGTTGTGTTAAAATCCTCAAACCCGTAACACAATGGAAAAAAAATAATCGTTTTATAATTGGGAAATAACAATTATTCTTCAATTACGGGGTAAATGGAAAACCGGAAAAAATTGAATCACTGTTGATCAAAAAATAATTCTCATTTTCCATTCCTGTTCCAATGTTTGGTTATTTTTTTAAAATTTTGTAATGGGCATAATAGGTACCTTAAGTAAGCACTAAAAAATTACCTAATATTTTCAAAACTAAATTGGATTTATAGTGTTCAAAAAAAAAAAAAACTAAGTTAAAGTTTGAAATTATTTATTAAATTATCAACGAAGTACGATGGCAGCCGGTTGTGAAGATGTCAGATGTATCAGTTGAACATCGCTAGTTAAAATTTTTGGTTACTTGATACTTTTGCCATTATGATTCGTTACCCGTAAAACCAAAAATAATTTAAAAATGTATTTTGCTACTTTTATATTATTATTATTGTTGTTGTTGTTATTATTATTATTATTATTATTATTATTGTGGCCATCATCATCATTGTCACCAATATCATCACGATCGACCTTTGATCGATTACGAAGTTCAGTCATATAATGCATCACACTTTTTTTTACTAATCTTTTAGTTTATATTGTAACAGTGATATTAGCAAATTTGTAAATACATAACACATTGCTACTATAGTCGTTTAATTTCTGGATTATTCACTCATATCCTATGTTTGAAACTTTTCACGTGAAATTGACCATGAAGTTCTCATGATTGTGCACAAATATTTGTGAAATTAAATTTTATGCACTCTTCATTTTCAAAGATCAACTTTTTTTAAAGAGGTATGTCCATTTTGTGGCAGGTTTTACATTGACGAGAATACCTGTACAAATAATCACTGTTTTGTTTAATCCATCTATTGATGCAAGAGATGGAGGAGACAGTATAGAGTTCTAGATTTATCTCTATTTTGTCCACTGGTCCAGAGGATGCTACATGTCTCATTATCAACCCAAACTTCTATCTATAGCATTCTTAACTATCATTGCAAATAGTATGCCAAAGAAGTTTGTAGTGATTGAAAAAAGACGCGATAGAATCAAAAAATAATGTAACGTGGTTTGAAAGATTGTTAAATTTATTGTGAAAATTTTTGTCAATGTGGTTATCTAGTTCATGCGTGCGAGATAAAAGCTGTGCATTTTTCCCTTTTTTTTTTGTGGTAGCGCGCGTAGATTTTGTAAAAAGAACGGTTTTTTTGTTCTGATTTTGAATTAGGATTTACTCTTTACTACAAGCTATATATTTTTGTAAGTTAGAAATGTGTAAGCCCTTTTTAAATACATGATATGAATATACGATGTATCGTGAACCATTAAAAAAGTTCCCTTATAAGATGTGCAAACTGATATAGTAGGGATAAACGAATTATTTTTGCACAATTTCTTTTTCTTGTTGTAATCATATGACTAATGGCTAAGTATTAAGTATTGGATAGAAAGTTAATTAAATAACAATTGATCGTTTTCGAGTTACTTGACTCTAGGATTGACACTAAATGTCAAAGATCAATTGTTATACATTTGAATTTTCTATTGCAAAGAAAAGAAAAACTGTGCCACGTACTACTTCATAACAGCTGGCATGAAAGAATTAACATTCAACAAAGTTTCTTGATGTTTTGATATCGAATATACTTGTTATTTGGTAATCGTTTGAACGTTGTAATTCGTATAAAAATGTACCTATACAGTATAATAACCGATAAACTTCTAGTTTATAAATACGTATGCCATTGGTTTTCTTCCAGCTATCAATGGATCAGAAGTATTGATCACATTTTTCTTGGTCAGAGCAGAGAGAAATAAAATCTTGTATATTACCAAAATGAAATGACTCGAGGTTTTTCTCTTTTCTCACAAGTTTCCTTTACTAAATTGAGAAAAAACACAATACGAGTGACTAACGACTGATGCGTTATATGGAGCGATATTGAAAAGTAAAATATTTTCTTTTGACAAAAGTCAAACTGATTTGTTAATATATATATATTTCCTATTTTTGAACGTTAAAAAATTTTAGTAGTGTAGGAGTCGCAACATATGTGTATCTGTTTATACCTTAATTCAATAATATAAATAATTCCGAGCAATACCCTGTATTCGCTGTACATACAAACCGATATTTCGTATTCGTTCGTTGATTTCTTCTTCAAATTTTGATACTCGCTGTATATATATAATAATTAAATAAACAAATTGTTAATTACTATTTGCTGACGAGTTTTAAAACCTCATCATCCTTTGAGCACGACTTAGTTGAACATCATTAAAACGTGCACAAGTAAAAACCATGAAATTGAAATAAGAATGATAAAAATGCATAAATGTTACAGGTATACTTCGTTTTATTGGAATGAAGTGATACAGCATAATGAAACGCTATTATATGTACAAAATTTGAAAAAAGCGACCCATCATCTGGCGTCAAACACGTAAAACATCATTAGTTACATTACCGTAATAATGTATTTTTTCAACTCATGGTGGTTAGTAGTTTCTTTTTTTTTTTTATTGCGTAAAAGAGAAAATATCGATCTTAACAATGCGAATGTACCCTATCCATGGAAAGGTGTACGAGTGCATTGAAAATACTCAATAAACTCTAATCACCGTTCCCAAGCGGTTAAAATAATTACTTATACAAATTCGAACGGGGTGTAGACTCGTGGTATTACGGTAATATACGTTGATGTACATAGGTAAGTAATTGAATTGAAAAGTAACTCATTATGATCAATTATACACATACGCGCTAAACTGTGTCAGCTAAAGCTTTTTCTATCCTAACGTGAAGTCACGTTTCAACGAAAAAACAGTCTGCACTCCTGGTGTTAGTTTTTTTTTTCCAAATTTCAAAGTAGTTTTTAACTTATTTTTAAGAAATGAAATCTCTATTACATCAACAATCATTAATCAACATTGAACGAATAACTTGACACAATATTTCCGTTCCTTGTGTTTTATTAATTTTTTTGTTCTCTGAAAATTTTCCTGTGCTTCTGTCAGTAATACAGAGCGAAACAACGGAAACTTCAATACAGACCACAGCCATTATTATTATAAATGTGTTATGACGAACAGTCACCAACGTGTAGCAATTTTTCAAGTGGAATAGTGAGCTAAATAGTAATTCAATAAAATTTATTCGTTACTTCAATTTGGGTAGGTATAAAACAGTATACACAAAGGGTGGTGAGGTATCCTATAATAAATGGATCACAAAATTGGTCGATGTGATCACGTACTCACTTTTTGGGTACAGTCGACAACTTGATTTTGCGTTTCAAAGGGGATAGTGACAAGAAAAGTAACTAACAATAACATTTGTTTCGTTAAATATCCGAACTGATAGATAGTAAGTTATTATTTATAGTGCAGTGGTGTGTGTCGGTAAGGTATATCAACTTTGGCTACATACATTATGAACGACCCTATCAACAATTTCTCTTCTGTTTGTAATTGTATTTTCCTTTTAAAACTATCAAACAGCTACGCTTTTTTGAAATTGTATAAATTAAGCCCACTGGTACTTAGGGTTGGATGTAACATCCAGCGGTTGATGGATTTAAGTATCCTGACGATTTATCCTGAGCAATAGGATAAACATCGAGTTTATAAGTCCTTCAGCATGAATATCATTGCCAATTATGAGAATAACGTTTATGTTGTAACAGGAGATGAACTTGGCCTAAGATCGTTTGAAAAATTGCTTTACCTCTATTTCGGTTTTTTTTTAATGAATAAAAAAAAAGAGTTTACATGCTCGAAGGACTGGGCTGGTCACAGCCGTTGTTAGTGATTGGTAACGTGGCTAAAAGCGAACAACGTTAGAAGCCTTCTTGATACTGTTTCGAATCTAGTCGCGTTTGAATACCTTCAAGCTGTCTTTTAGCTTCGCATTGAGGGAAGTTCTGCAAATCGTAGTATTGGGGTGCGATTTTAAGTAACCAATCGGCTGAAATGAATATGCATACATTGTTAGAATATTCGGTGTTTCGGTTTTTTTCTATTTCATTGAAGAAAAAAAAAAGAAAGTTTTTTACAATGGTACTCACGTTTTATGTCTGTTACTGTCCTGATGTAATTTTTTGTCGTAAGCACGAATTCGTTGTAGATTACCCACTCAGGTTTATGGTCAAGGCAACTGCTCGGATGTAATTGCACAACCTGATTGTCTTTTATTGTAAGATAGTGTCCCGTCCTTTCTAAATGTGCAACCTGGTATAAAAAAAAAGATCACAATTCATTATTATTCATTAATCTTTGTCATTTTCCGCTTAAAAGTGATTTACTCTCATAAGACCAAATCAGTGGGAAGCTAGAATCAAGCTTCTTGTCTGAACAATTTTTCATTCATATATTAAAAAGAGACGCATCAACACAAGTAGAGTAATACTCTTACAAATGTTTTCGATTTCTTACCTGCATGAAGAATCCGTTGACCAATGCTTTTCTGATGTTTATGTAATAGTCTTTGGACGTGAAATCGGTTGACGTACGTTTTAAACTGAACCTGTCCATGATCCTACTTAATTGCTGTCTAACGTTATCTCCACTCTTAAGTGATCGATAGTTCACAAAATGCTCATAACACCATTGCGGATCTTCCATATCTGAAAATTATTAAATTTCTGTGTTAACACTCATAGTTCAAATTTTTTATGTTTCAGAAAAACCATAATTGAAAAATCACAGCCATATTTTATGCGAGTGCCAAGAAATTACACAAACACAGAGATGAGGAATGAATCATCAATTTTGAAAAGTCATTCAATTAGTAACAAAAGCTTTAAACACTCAATCACGTCATAGATTTACACTATGAGAAAAGGCTGCAATTGATTTTAGAATTGTTGAATATTGTACTGTAGCACACTTGTCCTCGTAAATGACATTAATTTTTTTACTTACTCTGTTTAAAGGCATGATATACATTAAGAAGAGTCAGATGATCGCCATCGATATGCGCGAACCGCATTTTTGAGTCATCTGCAGCTTTCTTAGCCTCGTTTGGTCTCACAAAACACTGTGGGACTAATACCATGTCAATTGTCAATACATAACCATGTTACCTCACCACCATCCTAACTTGAATCTACTGTAAATTGCCAGCTTTCAATACATTTTATATTTTCTTACTATAGACTATAACTGATTTAGCGCTTTAAATAAGGAAGACACATGAAAATGTCTGAACAACATCCTCGACTATGGGGAATTTCTTATTTTCTGAACTTTGGAGCTGACGTTAAGCTAAATAAGAGAGATGTTAGAAAATTATGTGAATCTAAAATTAAAATGGAATCAACAAACCCCAATACAGTACCTGAAAGCATCGCGGTGATGCTGAGTATTTCATTACTGCAGTTATGGTTACATGAAGCTATTAACATTTTTGCCAGCTGAGGGTCGAGCGGAAATTCAGCCATAACTGCACCTAGGTCTGTTAAATTTCCGTCGTCATCAAGCGCCGCCAAGTAGTTGAGCAGCTCCAGTGCTCTCATAAGTGTTTCAGGCGCTGGAGGATCCATGAAGTCAAAATGAACCTGTAAAATTCAAATTTTGATTCAAATAATTGTTCATTTCATTTTATTAACAGTAAAAGAATCGCACTACTTACCAGATCATCAATTCCAAGCTTTTTCAATTGCAAAACAACACTGCCGAGATTTGAACGAAGAATTTCTGGATACGTGTTGTCCTGCATCTCATTTTTGTATGCTCTTTCTGTATAAAGCCGAAAACATTTCCCTGGACGAGTTCGACCTGCTCTACCAGCTCGCTGTTGCGCAGATGCTTTACTGATTGGCGATACCAACAAAGATTCTACGCGAATTCTCGGATTATAGACCTGTGGTAAGTGATACCATTTTCGTTAGAATATTCGGATTTAGCTTGTCATTTTTCAATACATATCAACATTGTAATTTCTGTGGGTGACGAAATAACTACCTTTTGCTTCGCAAACCCTGGATCAATGACAAAAACAACACCATCAATGGTCAATGAAGTTTCTGCAATATTTGTGGACACTACAACTTTTCTTCCAATAGCTCCGTTGGGTTTAGTAGGTGGAGCGGGTTCGAATATTCTTTGCTGAAGATTCGGTGGAAGTGTAGAATATAAAGGGATGCATTTCAGCTCTCCAACTTCAGGTCCTAGATTGTCCATTTCTCTCTTGATTCTCTTACAAGCTTCCTCGATCTCCTCCTGTCCAGTCAAAAATAAGAGAAGGTCGCCAGCCACTTCTTCGCACATGTGAATCTGTATTACTGTTCTAATTGCAGCCTCCAAATAATCCCTTTCTGGTTCTGGTGTGTAAAATATCTCTACAGGATGCGTTCGACCAGGAACGTTCATCAATGGTGCATTATCAAAGTACTGTTGAAATTTTCCTGCGTCTAGAGTCGCACTCATTATAACCAGTTTCAGATCTGGACGCTGTTTCACAACTTCTTTTAAAACTCCCATCAATAAATCTGTCGCCAGTGTTCTTTCATGAGCCTCATCTAATAAGATTACTTGATACGCTTCGAGCATGGGGTCAGACATCCCTTCTCGAAGCAGCATACCATCCGTCATGTACTTAAGCACAGTATTTGCAGAGCTGCAGTCCTCAAAACGGATGCTGTAGCCTACCTCTTGACCTGCAAAAAGGTAACGAAATTATTTGAATAAAGTATAGCACTCGATGATTCAATTTATAAATTTTGCCCATTTCACTTTTTCATTTTGCAGCCCCGGTACTATTTGTCTGGCCCGGAAAATTTGGCTCTTATGGAAAAGGGTACTACAATTTTGGATCAGGACAGAACTGAGATAATGCTCTAAAAGTGATCTTCTAAGTGTATTGAAAATTATGGATTGATGTTGACTTTGTTTAAGCCTTCCCTTAGTCCATGGGGCCATATACAGGCATGTATTTCATGCTTTAATAACACTTGTTGCGATATTGAATAAAATTGTCAAGAAGGACACGATGGTACTTTTTCGCATGTTTATCTAGTCCTATGAAAAAATAACCTTTCACTTTTACCAAGAAGCACGGTATTATCTTTAACATCAACTTGGCCATATTAGAAACAATTGCGTGAATATTTGTATGATAGTCCTTGAATTATTATTAAATTTTGTGATTCGATTGCAATAATGAGGCATAATTCGACGCATAAAAATATGTTGTGTGACTGATTTCATCAATAATAATCATATTAATTTTAATCTGTGTACCCAAAGCGACATCCATTTCTTCTGACACCCTCTGGGCAACTGACATGGCAGCTACTCTTCTCGGCTGAGTACAAGCCACAGCTTTCGGACCCATAGATCTTGAGTATTCGACACACCATTGCGGTATCTGAGTAGTTTTACCAGATCCAGTTTCACCAACTAAGACAATGCATTGATGCAGCGCTAAGAGCCTCATGAAGTCTGTTCTATACTCGAATACTGGAAGAGTTATTCTCTTCTTATAAAATTCATGATAACGTGGCGTATATGGAAGACCGGTATATGGGTTATGCTGAACTTGATTTTTGGCCGCCGTTGAAGTTGGCATGTTATTGGCGACTGTTCCATCTCTGTTAAGAAGTAAGACAACATTTATTTTAACAATCACTGTCACGTTGTTTTATAACTGAAACAATTTAAGGTTAGGAGTTACCAGTAAAGCATCAAGATGAACAATGAGTGAATTTATTGTGAATAATAAGCATACATAGTTTTAAATAAATTACATCAAATCCAAGTTGAGCACCTTTGCTGTAGTTCTTACAGGTATGTATGTACTGTATGTATATAAAACATTACTTGCTAATATAGAAGTTCGAATGGAACTAAAGATATCGTGGAATACAGTTAAAAATATTCAGAATGATGGGTGAAAAAGTTGAGGCAAAAATATGTGTATATATGTGAATAGATGTAAAATTAGATTTTGGTAATGAGAAGGATCGCGATGGAATTTTAACAATGCACATGGCAAGATTTAGTCTTCCAGTTGTTTAACCGAGGTGATAGATGTGCTAGTTACTTACTTCTTTCGTTTGATATATGGATCCACCACTTCAATCCTCCGCTTAGACATCGTGTGATCTTTATTTAAATGTCTAATTTAAACGAGTATACTGTTTACAAATTATTTATGTATGTACACGCAAAGCAGCGTCACAAAATGGCAAAACCAGCGGACATCCGAAGTCAGTGCCTTACTGATCATTAAAAATCTCTCGGCAGTTTTTGCGGCAAGTCCGCGGATAAGACGATACTCCTAGATCTAGCTGGCTGTGGACCAACTAATTAATTCGAATTGTCCGTATCACCAATTGGTAGGTATATACCTATATAAATTAAATATATATATACCCGTGTGTGTGTGTGGTGTGTGCAATATACACACTGGCTATTAATAATTCAATAGGTGAAAAGTATGTTTAAAAGTAAACAAAAAAATTAAGGTACTTGACGCCGACAGGCTACATTATGGGTGCGTTCCTAGCTCCCAGCGCTGTCGACGATCCTTTATCTCTTTTGCACTGCTGAGTTCGTGGGTGGCTTTGCCTCTGTCAAAGGGAGTTTGTTAACGCTGCCAGCTAATTTCGGAACGCATCCTAAACTAGAGTTGTGGCGTCATAGGCCTGCGTCAAGCTATATTTTCAGAGTGTCAAATTGACGCGAATAGCACTACGACGTCGCAGGAAAAGTTGCCCCTGAAAATGCCGCACGTCAAAACCCACGTGATTAGGTCAACGGACCTCAATAACATTTCTATTCGCAGATTTAAGAAATCTAGGATTACTAATTGCAAGTGTGAAAAAATGGTGAAAATGAAGAAGCAAGATGAAGTAGCTCATAGCGTGTTCTGACTGCGCGCAATTTATTCCTCTCGCAAAATTACGTCGATATAGTGCATCAAAGAATTCATGCAACTATTTTTCAAAATAGGCCAAATTTCGACCGTCTAAATACAAAAGGGTATAGCCTTGCTTGTTTGCGATTTTCAGAGCTCGGAAAATTTTCGTCTTACAATCAGAATCTGTTCAAAAGCCCTTTCTGGACTAATTGGACCCCAAGGACTGCATGCAAAAAAGGTATTTATTGGAGCATCGTAGGATCAACACAAGCTGAGAATATACGGAAAAATATGATGAAACTTATTTTGGTATTATTCATTTTATTCTAAGTTACATGCAATAGTAACAATACAATATCATACATCTCGCATCCTGCACAGGTGCATTGCCCCTACACACAGGTTGGAACTTAAATTGCGTACACAAACTACCTTAATTACTATCTCATACAGCATTGCTCATATTCTGCTTCGTGGCTTAAATGCAATGTATTTCGCAGAATTTTCCCCTTACTTGTATCGTCGACTGAGAATGTATAAAGTCTGATAATCTGGGATATTTTCACTGATATATATTAATACCTATATCAGTGGTTATTTTGCGTAACAGTTTGCCGGGTCGGGTCGGTTTGAGAGTATTAGCAGTTTCCCGTATTATCAACCAATTAGCAACTGACCACGCCGGTGAAAGAAGTGCCTCATAACCTACACTATCGCCTGCAAAACGTTGGTAACATACCTTCGTCATAGTGAAGTTGAAAATTTGACAAAATCTTGTTCAAGAAATGTCTGTTATGAGTGGTCCGGGAATTCATACTTCGCCTGACGTCGCATATTACGGCAAAGCTCTAAACATATTTTGATCGCGTTGCGCGTAGCTTACGTGGTGTTTTCACCCGGCCGTTGAGACCATAGGGATACATAAAATAAAGCATAAACAACGGGCTAAGCGTCCCGTCAACGGATTCGAATCGGTTCTCTAAAGGACAGAAGATAATAATTCTTCCGCCCTCTGTGTCGGTCTGCTCATGGAGTGGGGGGCCACGAGAGGGAAAAAACAGCTAGGTGGGCGCAGGCGGGCGTGTGCAGCTACCCCCACTCCATGGGAAGAGCAGCATAGAGGGCGGGAGAATTATTATCTTCCGTCCTTCACAGAACTGATTTAACTCTCTTCTGAACGTCGTGCGGAATCAGTCGTTTCCGAGAGATGAGAGCGGCGTAATGTGTACGCAGGATTATTTCAACATTCAGACCGCGTTGTTCGATCAGTGTACTTGCACCATACTCATCTGTGAACAATACACGAAGAGTAGCGTGTAGCTTGAAGAGAAACCGAGTTACTGAAATGAAAACATGTTCAAGGTGAATTTCGTGTCTCGAGTTTCCATTGTTTTGTGTACCTTTAGGTATCAGTGATGTCTATTTTAGCATCTGTGCGTCGTGTGTCAGTTTCATTTTATTTTTTTTTTGCTGATCTTCGGTAAATGCGCAGTTGTATAGTTAAAAAGTTTATTCAGTCGGTTCAGACAGCTACAGCACACAAAGTGAATGTAGCCTCGAGTGTTATTGCGGTGCGGATTTTTGGACTATGAGAGTGACGATCTAAATTACGTGAAACGTGCTTCGCTTCTCCAATAAACTTCAGATGTTGCACGAACTACTACATGTAAAAGTGTGGAGCAGCCCAGAGTCGAGGTAACAATACTTATTTTCATTATTGTTTGATAATTCAAGGTGGTACATACAAAGCCGAACTTTTGTTCTTGCATAACATGCAATGAATACGAAATTGGACAACAGTAATAATTAATTTGCAGACTGAAAAGCCATTTTATTAAATTAATTGAAATGTTCTGTTTTGTTTTTTACAGATCTAAGCAGAGACTTCCGAGTTATTTTTCCATTCCTCGGCAATGTTGGTGAGTTGCACGTGTTAGATTATGGGTATTTCCCTGGGATTCCTCTGTCACGTGGCGTGGCGGTAACAATTGTTGCACAAATCTTCGATTTCTTAGCTGCATGGATAGGCTCATTCACGATCACAACTTGCTTGACCTTTAGTCGAATAATTTTTTCCTTCGCAATTCAATTTATCGTAGCTTACTTAAAGTTATAAATTTTGCACGTTGCTAAAAGTGGAATGAGTATCGCGACAGGCAACCATCACTTACTCGGCACTCGCGAGATCGAATTGCGTTTCACACTGCTGTAGTAATCTACGTTTGACTTTACCGATGATGTCGTTTAAGTGGTGGGTTCACCTGAGGTTTGAACGTATTCAATTATTCACATTATTGTTAAATCGATAAAATTCCAAAGGCTGGCATAACGTAACGTAATGAAATTGCATCTTATATTATGCATCATTTTCAATCTTTAAACAGCCAACAAATATTGATCAACTGCAGGCTTAGCTCGCTTAGAAAAATGCTAATTGGCATACAGGACGTTTTTAATCAATTTTACAAAAGGTTAATGTACCGATAGTCTGCCAAGATTTACTACAATATTAGGGTTGGCGGAATGCAACTGCGATACTATATTCTGAGTAGGCAGACTATGATACAAAAACATTTTGCTCCCAACAGGTAACCAACGAAAATGTAAGTCGATGACCACGGCGCAAATGATGAAGAATGACGTGTGTTGGAAAAAATGGAGAATCGTTTAGATCGAATATAGGTAACCGGGTAGGTAGGTGGACGTTTTGGGACACGTCGCGGGGCTTATGCATGCGTGTGTGAGTCTCTTTTCCGTTGGGTGGTTGCGTTGGGAAACAGGCAAGGGTAGGTAGGTTGCGATGTACCGTGATGTTACTAACTTTTATAATCCACAGCGTCAAACGATCACAGAAATTGTTTACCCAAATGACTCCGTATTCGAGTCTCTCGATCATTTGTGAGCATTTGAATATTAAAGAGATTGAATTTCCTATTTCTTGTCGCTTTGCAACCATTTTTCAATCGTCACTCAATTCAATTCAATTCAATTATTTAGTCATTAGCGACCATTATTGCATGAGGTTGATCTCTGTGATCGTCTGAATGAGCAAAACGCATCTCTAGACCATCTATCGCGTTCCGTGGTACGCTAGATGGAGAGAAATGCTGAGCTCGAAGACTTCGCGTCGAAGAGGACCGCCGACCGTCACGCCACACAATAATGCATGCCCTCCAACCTCCCTCCCGATTTCGATTCGATTTATGATCTGAGAAGAACAATCCGCATAGCAATGTACTTAATTCAAAAAGATACAGATGTGGATTGGGTTTCTACAGAATTTTTGGGACAAGTCCCAGGTAATACAAATTTTTTGACAGTTTAATCTGTCGCGCCTTATTGCGCGTAGATTAATCATGAGAATTGGACGCAGCCTTTTGCGCGTAAATTAATAACGGGAATGGGACACGTTTTTTTATTCGTCGATTTTTCAAACAGTATATAAAAGAGTTACGCACTCTCGATGTGCTGATCTTTCAGCTCTTCTGTCAATTTTTTTACAAATAATAAAGTTTTCAAGTTCCACGGTGTCTTTTGCGCGTGGACTTGATATCTTTTAGTTATGAGAGAAAGCGCAGCATTTGAAACCCGGCGCTCAACGCGCTGGTACAAAAATCTCGATAGTGTACAGTGATAGTGGAAAATCTTGGCGTAAGTATTTATGAAATATATCTGAAATGTACAGAAACACTTATTTAACTGATCGCATTATTTTCTGTTTCAGGGCAACTTGACCAATTTTTTTAACAAACGCACTGAGAACTAAAGAATTTTCAATCGAAAAAAATATTTACTTCAATAACTCAAAGCAGAGAGAGATGTCTATTTAAAAAATTTAGAATGTTTTTTATTGATCAATACAATGAATAATCGAAGCAACGTATATTAAAGCGAATATGTTGGACTCAACCTATTTTTTGTCAGTACATGGACTTATGTGATTGTGCTAACCATATCTTCGTCTGTTTCAGCTAATCAAACTTTTTGTCTATTTCAGCTAATACAACTTTCAGTCTGTTTCAGTTAACCAAACCTTTTGTGTGTTTCAGCTAATCAAACTTTCTGTCTCTTTTAGCTAATCAAACTTTTTCTCCGTTTCAGTTATCAAACCTCTTGCCTGTTTCAGTTAATCAAACTTTTGTCTGTTTCAGCTAATCAAACGTTCTGTCTCTTTTAGCTAATCAAACTTTTTGTCCGTTTCAGTTATCAAACCTCTTGCCTTTTCAGCTAATCAAATTTTCTGTCTGTTGAAACTAACTAATTTGTCTCTTTTTGGTTTATTATATTTTTTACTTATCTAAGCTAAGTATATTTTTGTCTGTATCGATATATGTCACTAATTATATTTTCATATGTTTCAGGTAAATGAGTTTTATTGACTGTACTACTGAAAAATTAACGTTACCATTTTTAGATTTAGGTTTGGTTCAGGTCTGATTTAGTTGTCACCGATACATAGATTTAGCGATGTAGTTCAGAATCATCATGATCACAAAGTGTGGTCAAATTTTTTCTCCTGCAGTTTTTTTAAATGGTTATACAGTCTTTTATTGCGATTGTTTTAGTCTCAAGAGTTATTTTTCTCGAATCGCTTATAGGTCATGTTCGGTTTGTATTTCACTGTAGAATTATACAGCTCCGTCGTATTTGGGTGGTTGTGCTTATACTCCTCCGATTTGTTTTCATTTCTTCAAAGATTTCTGCATCGTCTTCCGGTAGGTAAATGCCAACGTCTTACAGCGATTCGCGTTTTCGATCTTGGTTTAATTGATTGTTTTGCATATTTACTGAATTCTCCATTTTAGTGATTATCTCATACATCATAAGAAAAAAAACCGAACATCCAAAGATCAGCGTTCGCTTACAACATAAAAACAATCACCTTTCATCCATAATTAAAACAATGATCTTCCATCCATAATTAAAACAGTCATCTTTAATTTATAATAAATAGTCAGCGGGCCATACTAACTGAAAAATTTCGAACAAACTGCGAATATACGCGAGTACAAATTGATTGGGAAAAACAGTACACCATAATTAACACGTGAAACATAGTTATCCGCAATTTGTCGAAGAACGTAAGATCGATCTTGCTATTATTCTCCGTGGAGTAGGCCTACTGGGGATACCACGTAAGAAAAAAAAACGCGCCGCGTGCTCTACCGCTTGCGGTGGTGTGGAAACGAGCATGAGTGAACTTATTTTCACTGGTCAAATGCTAACATATTGTAGTTTTTCAAATGAGAATTGTATTCTTGCGTAAATTTAACTCATTGTCAACAAAACTCGTGCCTCGATAATATTCCACGCATGTGGAATCGTAATACCTTCGGATTTCTCTAGTTTAGTCAGAGTGAATTTCACGTAAATACATTTTTGTCTTTGATAAATTTGATTTCTTAATTAAAGTCAAGAAGGTGCACATACGTTACCTTCGGCAATTCCAACATCTTTCTCCCCTGCTTGACCTTCCGCAATCGACACGAGTTGTTACAATAAAACACGAGATTTGAATACCAAATGAGCACATCTTCCATGACAAACGATAAAGAACAAAAAAAATTATTAGGTGTTACCGGAAAAATGCGGAAATTCCGCATAAAATAGTATCGACTTTGTCGGGAATACATATTCTCAAACTCGAAATTCGTAACAATCAATACGTATGAGCATCTCGTACAGAGGGATGCGATCGTTCTTTTCTAGTTGTATCGCATAATTTGTCAAGTAAATTTCAGCACAAAGAGATATGCGGCTGATAATTGTTATAATTATTATGAGATTGAAAAACGAGTGTCAATTTTATTAGAAAATACAGACGGCAGCGTTTAATTACAGTTATTATGAAATAAGACACAATATTGTACAAGTATATCATAAATGCAGTTGTTTACACTGCGATATTTTTAATGACATACATAGCTTCGTTGTCACAGCCAAAGAGTAATGTGGACCTGTCAACATCGATTGTATTGATTGGCTTGTGAAGCGTTGCACACATTGACGTTACATTCACTTTTCCTTTTGTACTGATTGTGTTGAGCCAATGCGTGTCCCCTGAATCTGTAATATAATTACATATATTAATCATAATTAAAAAGAAATTACAGTGACTTCGTTGTCTCAAATGATCCAATCTTAAAAGTAGAATAAAGTATAGTAACAGAAAAATTGAGAACTCGCGCGCTATAACAATCACCTAATTTCAATTTAGTGTTCTGTGCATTGTTCCAGTGCCATAGCTGTCCACTTGACGAGCACGAAAACAAATTTTCCGGTCTATCAGGATGAAATTTTATTTCGCTGACCGAGCTGGAATGGGCATTTAATTGAGAAACCGGATATGTGTTATGCCTCAAATCCCACACTGTCAGGCTACCGTCACCGCCACCAGCAACTACAATGTGTCTCTGTGTAGGATGATGTGCTAAACTTGTGGCTTCGGTCTGAGAAAATAAATAGAACAAATTTTGACTTATGAAATCAGTTGCCACTTCGACAAATGAAAAAGTATTTAAAATCTTACCTTTGTATTTGCAGAGAGTATAAAAGTAGTAGAGGGAACATCCTGGTTGTTTCTTAAATCCCATACTTTCATGTGCCCCAATAAATTTCCTGTCAAAACTTCACTATGCCTTAGAAAATCAACACAGTGCATGGAACAGCTATCTGATTTTTCTAAAAAAAAAATAAAGTAGGCAAAAATTTGGCAAGTTAGATACAATTTTGCCAGACAAATGAATATTCATTAGTGATTTTAATCTGATATTCTTTTTTACTTTCTGTTTACTTACCAATTGTTCTCACCGGAATTTTCTGATTGGCTGTTAACAAGTTGATCGTACCATCTTCTCCCACTGTGACTATGTCTTGCTCGAAAGTTGAGATGGCCGTACATGAAGCGTAATCCGATGCTCTGAAATTGTTCAACGTAATGTTTAGAGTCTAATAAACGGATTCAGTCAAATGTCGGATTCTCAGATGCTTGAGCAAAGGGAATCATATAAATGGGAAATAAAATTTCTTACGGAAATTTATGTAAAAAATTCCATGACAACCGTTCCTTGAATTGTGCATAAGGATTTTCTTGAATTTGTAACAATTGTACAGTACCAATAGAGGATGATGCCACGAACAGATCCTTGCTGATAAACTTAAACACAGAAAATTATGAAAATGAAAAACCAACTTTGTTTTAGGATGAAACACCGAATATAATTTACAAAATTACTGTTTATAGCGTTGTAATATCTAATCGTTATTTAATGCTCATCTATACTTATTACCCTTAATTCTGTAACGTCGCCGAGAAATGCGTGGGATGATATTATCACGGGATAAGACTCGTCGTCTTCTTCATTTGTGTCGAATGTCCAATATGTTATATGGTTCACCTGTGTGATTTGATCATATTATAAAAGCTGAATGAAGAAAAATTCAAAACGCTATGGCTATTTGCATAGCAGAGTGACAGTACTGATGGATTCAGGTTCTACCCTTAGTTGCACTGTTTTGAAGTCCATGAACATGATAGGTAACGTATATGATGGTTTTGGACAGCGATAAAATACGATTACTCATGAACTTTGGCAACGGTATATGAGAGCGCAAATTAATCCTAAGCTTAACCCCTGTGTAAACGCCCACATTCAATCAAAAACTCCGGGTTTCTTTCTTTGTTATTACAGTTTGCTTGACTGTTGTGATTAATTTGCAAGAAATGAAGAAACACGTAATACCAGAGAAATACATCTAAAGTATCGAAAATTCGTGAATCAAAAATCATATCCAAGAATGTAAATAATACTTTAAATTGCTGTAAAACAAACTACTGAATAATAAATAGGTGATCGGCGTAATTTCTAACCTATCACCTAACCCTACCGGATTATCCCAGCTTCCAGTTAAAAACGATTTTGCTTCAACAAAGTCCTCGGGTTTCCATCTGATCTTTGATACTTTTTCGGAAATAAATGTTCCGTGAATATTTTCACTCATTTTAATTGCCACAACCTGGATATCTTGTATCTGCTTATTTGAATTCTGATTGTTGAGGTTATCAAAACCGTTTTTCCCTCAAACCATTCTGCCACTACTCGGTTCTCGACAAAAACTGCGCACGCATCATGAATAAAGGACTGTGGCCCACTGATCTCATTTGGAAACGAAAGGCTTAAAAGAAGCTACCGGTTGACTGATTTTTAAATATTAACCAATCATATGAGTCTTTCAATACTTTCGTTTCTGAAATGTGGTAAATAAAACACACCCACCGAGGATGGGTGTTGATTTGGAGTCAGGTTAAAGGCGGCCAGTCGGGTTGAACTTTGATGTATGTACCATGAAATAGTTGTTGCAAATTTCTTTGATACTAATTTATCAGTACTATTGTTTTCTGTAATTATCTTTTAGTTACATCCGGTTCACAACGCTAATCGAACTTTAACCCGACTCAAACGACTGACACTCTCTGTCACGTCTAGCAAATACAGCCTCATTGCTCCGTTTTCCAGTTGTTATACCTATGTTAAAAGTATAAAATACGAGCTATATTTTGACTATTTGAACAAGAATAATATTCTGACTTTGTGAACTGTTCTTAATCTTGAGAAAACATAAAAAGATTCATAGCGATTCAATCTATAGTATCCGTGATTCAATTTCCGAGCAATGAGGTTTTAAATACTGGATTCAACGGGGCACCCAATCACAAATCGTAAACAGTCAAAGGGTCTTATCATACGACGTCATCACACGTGAAGGGACATGATGACGTAGCGTGTGACGTGCTTTCCAAAAAAATTGAATAGCGCTGGATGAAAGTCATACATATATACCTATTTATGCTAGTGTAGGTTAGGTAGAGGCGTAGGCGAGATGCATCACGTGTATGCGTACTTATAGCACCCGCACACATACGCATACATACATAGGTATACAGCATGCATGCATACGTCATCTAGTATTCTGCGTGCGTGTGCTCCAGTGTCCGTAGTCGCAAGTTGGTCGCTGGGCTGTGTTCCGCGGTTAGAGAGCCGAAAAGTTTTTCGACATATTCAACGCCTTTCGCAACACATTATCAACTTTATCTTTTAACGAAAATCAACTCCATAATTACAGTCAGCTCAGTTTTTAATCAGCGTATGCGACACTGACCTAGCGCAGGTCAGTGATCTCGTAAAATTACATTGAGATGTTAACTTTACAACAACTTTCCGGCTACTAGATACTAAACGAACCTGCTTCTCATCGAAGCGTCTGTAAATTGATTGTGAATAGTACATCCCATCGATATACAATTCGTCATATTGACACATGTATTCACGTCCGTTTGATATCCGATATTGCACTTTGGACAGGTTGTTAATACAACACTGTTGTGATCGATTGCGAACGTATGTTACGAAGGACACGTTTGTGAGTCAATCGATCTCTAACCTTACGTATGTTTAGGATGTAATGTGTTTATAAATGTTATCTTATCACCGGTGGCATTACTACTGTTATTACATCGATGTAAACGATTTCTATTTCCTTATAGTGCATCGTGTTTGCGCGATACGTCAACTGCAATTTAAGTTCAAAATCTCATCCACCTAATTCTCTGTTACTTGCAAGAAAATCAACATTATTATTTCCTTACTTGCCACTTGGTCATTATTACGCTGAAATATTTCGGTGAAACACCTTTGTACACATACATTATGGTCATTCATCTTTTGCTAATATTAACACATATCTTTCCATGTTCTCTGAAGTCCTCATCTGTTTTCCCAAACCAGTCAAGTATTTAATTTTGTATTTAATCAGCTGGATAATTGTGTTCTATTAGCTCACCTCTCATTCCACGTAGTTATTCTCAAGTGTTGACGTGTACTCGTTAGCAGTTTAAAGAATTTCCCAAACAGGCACCTGTCTATTATTTTGTAATCATTATCACAATTATTAATAATATTACTGTTATAGTAATTTATAACTTCTCTTGTCTTAATTTTTAGAAACTGAAGCAACAAAATGGAATTAAAATGTTCAGTCCAGTCATACGAGTGGGGGAAACGTGGTATCGAAAGTACTGTAGCAAATTTGGTCAAGGCAGCAAATCCAGATTTTTCTTTAGACGAGAGCAAGCCTTACGCAGAGCTTTGGATGGGCACGCATCCCAATGGACCATCATATTTGAAGGAGGGGAACAAATTATTGGCCGAATATATCGAAGAGCACAACCATATGCTGGGCAATGGTGTAAAAGAAACGTTCGGCCCTCAACTGCCATTTTTATTAAAAGTTTTGTCGATTAACAAGGCTTTGTCAATCCAAGCTCATCCCAACAAGGTGAAAACTTTATTTCCCACCGATGCCGACCATTGAATCGAAAATTTTGAGTCTACAAAGTAATAACACTGGTTTTAGGAAGATGCTGAGAGGCTTCACAAGCTGAACCCTGGCGTTTACAAAGATCCAAATCACAAGCCAGAACTAGCGATTGCTCTTACCCCGTTTGAAGCTCTGTGCGGATTTCGTCCAATATCTGAAATCAAGCAGTTCTTTAAGGTTGTTCCAGAATTCCGTGCTGTTGTAGGAGAAGATAAAATATTGGAACTGGTTAATTCGGATGAAGTAGGTCTTCATGCAGCTCTCAAAAACTGCTTCAAAAATATTATGACCTGTGATCCAGGATTTGTTGCATTGCAACTCAAAAAATTACTGAACAGACTATCGCACTTAGGTTGGTATTCAGGCATCTGTGTTGAATAATCTTGTAACTTCTACCCATGATTTTACAGGCAAAGTTGTCTTGTTTCAGATGAATCAGGTAGGCAAGCCCTCAATGGCAGCTTGCTAGAGAAATTACACTCTGAGTTTCCTGGAGATGTTGGATGCTTTGGTGTTTACTTGTTTAATTGGGTAACGCTACAGCCTGGGGAAGCTTTATTTCTAGGACCTAACGAGCCTCATGCATATCTTTCGGGTGGTGAGCGAGTCCTTCCAAATTTCTGTCATTGAAATTTTTCAGTATCTACTTCTTTATTCAGAAATATTTTCAGTTTAGTAAATACACATTCTTTGTTTTATTATGGTAATAATGAATATAATAACTTTTGCTATTTATATTTAGATTGTATCGAGTGTATGGCTTGCTCAGACAATGTTGTAAGAGCAGGATTAACCCCAAAACCAAAAGATGTAAATACATTAGTAGATATGTTGACATACAACTGTGAGCCAGCATCTGCCAAAAGGTTTCAACCGTCACGGGAAGATGAGTGTACAGAAATATTCAGACCTCCAGTTCCTGATTTTGCAGTTGCAAAGATTACTGTGAGTGCTTTATTATTTTATGTCAATTCAGCGTAATATCAATGTACACAAGTTTAATCGAAATATGTTGCAGATACCACCTGGAAGAGCAGTATATAATTTAATACCAAGAAGTACAGGCAGCATTTTAATTATTGTCAATGGCAAGGCAGAGATTGGCCCCTCCATAGTTCTTACACGAGGCTCCGCGATATTCATACCAGCTAACGAGAAGATTACCATCAAAGTGCTATGCGGTTGTCATCCAATGCTCATGTTTCAAGCAATGGTAAACCTTTGAGGATAACAAACGCCTTGTAATAAAATTGGAACATATGCGACTTATGGACACATTCGGGAGATTAGATGATGTCTCATATATGAACAGCGTTGGGCTAGGTACATTCCATACTTTCTTAAAATATGTAAGTATGGAAATGTAATAGAAATCGAAGAACTTATTAAAAAAAGTGGCATTTGTTATCTACATTACCCATCAGAGCAATTGCATTCATACCGTGCACAACACTGTCGACTTTTCAATTTACCGATAATATTGCTTTGAATCTTTACACAGCGATTAGTGTCGGTGAACTGGAAAACTCACATCGATTACAGATTCGATCATCCAATATGTTCCTAGTCGGTAAACTTGCTTGTTTGTACCTGATAATTGTGAAAGTTTTTCGAAATGAATTTTGCTCTATCAATCGTTTTGATATTGTAACATACAGACGATAAGTTGGTGTAACAAGCTTACCACTCTCGATGAGGGTATAAAGTAATCTTACAACGTCACTACTAGATATATTGACGAAATCTCGAATAAAAGTTTTAGATTGATCTATATATTTGATTGAGACTTTTTCGATTTCAGTTGCATTCAAGTGTTGAGTTAAATCTAAAGAGTCGAAGCTTCTCCCGAGAATGCAAGTCTCAATGTCAAACAGACGGAAGCCCTAATTTCTAAGCATCGTGTAAATTGTGTACATATTTTTAATGAAAGCTTTGTGCATTGTCATCGTGTAAGCCGTTTGATAAGAATTTTATCGACATTTTTGGTTGTTTCTTTTCGTATTAACTTATTAGTAAGAATATATTTTTTTAGCTATTAAACAAGAATGACTAAACCCATGATGCTGTAGATATACCTCCAGTACTTTGCCCATTAATTTTTTTCCGTTTGTTTGATATTTACAGTCCCAGCTGCGGAGTCGTAGTCGAGAAACTTCCGATTCTAAGTCAGCATAACACAGCGATTTTTCAAATTTGCCTACCAAACGAGTCATATCACGATCCGTTTGATATGACTCCAGAGTCCGGGCAAGCTCAATAGTGAAAAGTGTAAAAAAAAAAAAAAAAAAAAAAAAAACGATTTCCGCAAAAGTCTTTTTTCTAAAAGATTTGTCGTACGATTGTCATGTCGAGGTTCTGCAATGCTTAACGCTAAAGTTCATTGCAAAAAGGTGCGTGCGTATCAATTCTTATACCAATTCTTGTTTGTGCCATATTAATCCATCAAGTTGTTTACACAATTAGTAATTCCGTATTATTCACCAGCAATCAATTGTCAGAAATCACTCTACCGGTGTTGTACACAACAGGTATAATATTCTACTTGATCATCACGCTACGTATGTACAGTAATTACAGGTTGCACGTATGTAATAACAGTCCATGTATGGTTACCGTGTACATACACCTACCCATGTGCGTTGAAATCCCCTGCAGAGGACTCATTAGATGGCTGTAATAAAACCCGATGCTTTATTGTAGTCGTCTATTTGTTGCCGCGGACAAGTGTGCGCGAGTGATATTAAGACGCACACAACTGTGGCCATTCCTCGTTTGCGGGAAGACTTGAACCGCGGTATAAAACAAGTCGTTCATCAGATTCAACAATCACACGCCTCAGCGCATTTGCCAAGTTAGTGTTCCTCAAATATTACAAAAATTTAAAAGAACTCTGAAATTAAATTGAATTTAAAAAAACTTTATTGTGACAATATTTTATTCGTAAATTAGATGCACAGCGAGATTTACTGTATCCTTTAGTGAATTATTTTAGTGTCATTTCAACATTCAGACATTGAGTATTGAAGAATTGATCACGGTTTTTCACCGAGGCGAGCCTTACATTAATTGCACGGTTGGTATAATATTCAATTTCAATATCGAAACTATCGTGGCAAGTATAATTATTTAATGAAAAACGAACGCGATCAGCGATTATACAGTAATCTGCAGTATACAGAGTGTTTCATTTTGAAACTAAACAATATACGAAATATTGTTTACTACAAAATATTCATGGTTTAAAGGGGGGGGGGGGGGGGGGGGGAATACGAGAGTGTCAGACTTTTCGTTAGTGGAACACCCTGGGTCAAGTGAAGGTCAACTTGGTTTTTTTTAAATATCATTGCCCTGAGAAGTATCAACGATAAGAACAAGATACCGTTAAATAAGTACACACGAACGATTTGAACTAAAGTTGGGAAATAAAAAAAAAAAAATTGCGCTATTTTTTGGTAACAAGTACAACTTTATAAACTTCACGTAGAGAACTATTCTTATAGTTTCCGGTATTAGAATACTCGAGTCCTCAAGTATTTCCACTGACCCATCGACACTGCTGGGTAAAATGCTTCAATTAAGCTACTTAAAATAAGAAATTGATAATGCTTTTCAAAACATAATTTAAATGGGTAAATGTGAATGATTACTTTAACAACATTTAAAATGTTAAATGCAAAATGCCATTTATATTTTAAATGAAACCATTTCAAATATTACCCAACAGTGTCAGACGAGTTTAGTTGGTTAATTCGTAGTACTTTATCACCCAGAATTTGATACCCTTTCAGATGCCTGTACAAAAAATATACTTTTCCAGCTAGGGGAAAAAAAAAACAACATTTTTTCGTATATTGTTTAGTTTCGGAGTAATCTGGGACGATCAAAATGAAATACTCTGCAGTTGTTCAGTTATCCTAAGGATAAATAGTCAGGACGTGATACATCATCGCATATCCGGGATTCCGATGACGATCACTCGTCGTCAGGTGTTACTAACTACTGTAATCCGCATAGTGTGCATGCAATAGAATAATTTGGTCTGAACATGAAATACGTTTTTATACGGTCAGAAATATAGGGAGGAAAACAATTATCTCTATTAATGTAAGCGGACATAAAAGAAGAGTTAAACGTTTCTTCTAAAAAATAGTTTATCGACCGGCGTGACTGCATAAAGTTGGAAGAAATAGTACAAAACTCATCAGGATACAGTTACGTACTTAAATATCGCTAATATGTATGAGTGCCAATTTAAGTACGTACAGCGTTACCGAAGACTACCATCAGCCTCGGGTTATTCTCATCTGGCATGTTTTTTTTGTCAGTCTATAGATATTAATGATACAATATTCCCAACGGATTTGCATTTTGGCCTTCACCTTGCGAAGATATACATATATGTATACTTGACGTTATACGTATAGAGAGGGCAATTATCTCAATGTATTACATTTACCGCGGTATTATACAGCAATGGTAATCAGCTTTCGGGTAGTGTTCATCTTTTGCCGAGCTATAATAAGTAGGAAATAAATTGAAAAAAAAAAACATAAAAATTATAACCGGACCGACTATCGTAACATAAGAATCTTGAATTGCAAAATATTAATTTGAATATTTAGCATTTACCGCCGGATGCAAAACTGACTTCATCAATTACTATCCATGTAAAATAACGCAGCATTGTTCTTCGAGATTTATTATACGCCATAAATGTATTGTGTAAATAAGACAGATGCGAGAATGGGAATTAAATTATTCAGAAATCATTCACGAACTAACGTGACGCGGACCATTTCGTCGTGCCAAGCTGTTTCGTTGAAATATTTTTGTTTTCGCTGTTTGTTTGCCGAACAGTTGAGAGATCCGATAACTCAGAGATCAGCGATTAACCGGAAAATTTTTACTATAACCAGCTCTCATTTTACAATAGCGTGTTATTAATATGTTTATTTTTTTTCTTATGTTTTTGTGAGTATCGATAATTACCTTTCCGAGAAAACACAAATAAAGTTAACAAGCCGGAATTTCTATTTTCAAAAGGATTAATCAGCTGTGATGATATATTTAATTCATTAACATTTGTTTCCCATACCAGGGACTTGTAGATTTCTAAAAGTTGAAAAAATAATCGCTTCAGACGCACTTTATCGGCATTACGTTCTTGGAAACATAATCCGTAATCTATACTCAACGGTAAGTATGAACTTGTGAATATCATCTGGGTCATTATAAACAATAATATTATTTGTAAGTCGAGTTCTGCGAATTGTGAATCCCATTAATTATAACGTTGGTCAAATATATGTAAATATTTATATCATGTAGTGATAAATACTATACACATATTTAAATCGTAACATTAGCTGTGGTGGACTGTAATTATTATCTGTTTTTGGAACGTTTGAAATATACTGATACGACGTAATGAATAATTCATGTATATCGCGTTATAGTTATACGTTTACCAATGTATCATGTGGATATACCGTGTACATCACAAAGTGCGCAATTACGTTCGTAAAAAAGGCGTATTTTTCTTTTGTTCACACAATTTTCTTACGACGATCGGTAATGACCATGTTTCAGTAACATTGCACGTGGACTAGTACTCTACACTATGACTCAACCTTTGGCCTTTATTGTGCTCATCGTGGCCGTAGGAATCTGCGAAATCAGTTACGCCAGGGTCATGGACAGGCCACGGTGGATACAGTGCCAAAGTAACTCGGAGTGTACGCCCGGATATTGTTGTACAATCGGTAAGACGCAGACTGTACTTTTAAGCATCTCAATTATCGTTCAGTCCCAACACTTCGAAACTCTTAGGAGATTTGTCCGAATCAACTGAAGGACGCACCATTATTTCTATTCCACGTGAAACGATGCAACAGTCGGAATTTGTAATTTTGTTACAAATATACACGTATTTTTATGTTGAAAACGTCGCGAAGCGTAAATCTAAAAATCTCATTTTAACGACTTTGCAATTCTTATCGCATGGCATAGTTACATGGAATGAAAAAATTTGCGAAGCTTCTGAATTGTGAAGATTTTCATTCGCGTCATGTAAAATACAAAGGGAACTATGCCGCAGTACGGAAGCTGGAATAATGTATTTTGTGACAAGGGACAAATGTTGGCGGTTGCGACGAGTCTGAAGTTTGCGCCTGAGCGAATCAAGGGCGACAATCACACGAGTTGCGATTGCCAACTTTCGGCCCGTGTCACACACGATAGTTTTTATAACAAGCGAATGAAAAGTCTCGGGACTTTGGGAGGCAGTTTTACTGAACGCGAGTGGTCAATTTCTTCTCCCTGGGGATAAAAGTGAAGCAATCGTGGACTGCGCATGCGCCATTCTATCTTTACAACACTGGAATGAAATTAGCCACTTTCGTCCTGTTAGACTGCTACGCAAAGCCCGACTTTTCATACACGTGTGATAAAATCGATTTTGTGAGTCGACGGTAAATCTCAGCAGGTAATTAATTATTCATGCCGGAATTTTGTTTCTTTTGCCGTGAAGAGTTTGGCACCAAAACGACATAATATAGCTATATAAGTAGGTATGCAATACGCATCGTAACATTGAATTTTCGCACGTGTGTTAATTAAGGAAAACAGAAATTCAGCATTCCGCAGTGCAAGCTGATGCACGACATCGGCGACGTTTGTCGACCGGATGGTTCGATAACTCTAAATACCACATTGATGTACCCGGATGGATCTCAGATTGAACTTACCGAAGTCCACGATATGTTTTGCCCCTGTGGATACGGGCTGAGTTGCGATCGTCGAGATGCCGTATGCCGCGATCCGAGTCAGGAAAGAGGATTCAATCACTTGCCGGGAGAAGCAATTACCGAGGACGATTAATTGCAATGCTAAATTTCGAACGAGAAATGCGTTAAAATAATTACCTAATCGCTGAACAAACAAATGATAATTGGCTGGTTAATAGATTATAAAAAGTGATTGAAAAACATCGATGTATTGCTTTGAAATACCGGTGACTGTATAGTATTATATTCATACGGATGTATGTGGAAATTCCGTAATGATCGAATCAATATAGCATTTGTATCAATTGCTGGTGAAGAAAATGTGCAACCCAGTAACTATAGCGGTAGGGCGACTGGAGCCCTTGTCCCAGGAGTAACGCATCATATTATGATCCAGGGGATAACATTCTAAGATGAGAAAAAAAATATATTAATTATTTAACGATTACCCTGTTCGAAGATTACATTAATTTGTATAATTGAAATAAAAACCAATTTATATTACCAGAAGCATACCGATAATTGGTATTCGATCATGTCTTTCCTGTCATTGTCATACGCGTTCAAACGTTTTTTCTTGTGTAGTGAAGTCGAGACGGGGCCTCTCAATTTGACCCTGGCGGTTTTCCAAATCGATCAAGACTTTGCATTAAAAAAAAAATCCGAACGGAGTGGCCTTACATTTTTGCGATTTTTGGAAAGAAAAATTTTATGCCACTGAATCGATCTGTACATCCCTTTTTCCAGTAATTGGACCCTTAGTAATCCAAAAAAGACGTCTATCAGAAATAGCTGAGGTAATACAACAAAATCCAAAACGGATTCTTTTCGCTATTCTTAGAAGCCAAATATTTTTATTTTAGAATGGATTCGTTGGCGTGTATTTAGGACTGAAAATTCCAGCCTGTCACGGCAGATATTTCCAGCAGTACATTTGTACTGTAAAGCTACAACAAACGTTTTCCAATACCGACGCTGATAAATTGATAAACGGATTGTAAAAGACTCACCTTCCAGTAATAGTTACACAAAACGTGCTTACCGTTATATATAATACTTATACAAGGTTTCCGAATTTTCTTCGTCACACGTGGCGTATACAGTACTATCATATAAATGTGCACATGTGTTTTTATTTTTCACTTTCAATGTGATAACCTGAGAGTGGAGATCAACTTATGTGATGGGGCGGTGAACCAACACATGTTTCTTGATAACATTGCGCATCTATTTAGCGGTGGTCGAGTTGCTGGATCCTTGCTTCGTGTGTTCCTAGTGTGTAGAAATCATCATATACGCATAATGATCGTGAAGAGTAAAGTGGTACCACCGATTTTATGTTATCTCCTCGCAATGAAACAGTTCAATATGGAAATCAGCGCAAGTCTGATGCCAATATCACGCCAACTAACATTTGCGTAGAACACACGGAATATTCGCTTATAGACGTGTACATACATGCGCAGACACTTGACAAGATAAAGTGGTCACTTTCGATCCAATCTTCCCAATAATTATTCAGTTCTCCATTTATTCAAGGTATCGAAATTTTAATGCGGATTTCGATCAATCAGCTGGCTTATACTCTGCAAATCACCGTTGCAATTAGCGAATCGGTTCATGTTCGACCAAGTTCAGAGACCCAAATTGCTGTCATACTTTATTAGAAGCAGAGAACACTTGTTAAATATTTTTACGCATATGCAGTTAATAGCAAAAGAATACAGGATTCAGTAATTTTTATATCGTTTACTACCACGTTGGTTGAAGAATATTAACCACATTTTAAACGGAAAATACTGTAAGTTCGGCTATCAATTTATATAATGAAAAGACAGAAACAAAATATTTAAGGAGTTGTACCTTGTTAGGATTTTCCA
Organism: Neodiprion lecontei; assembly: GCF_021901455.1. Taxonomy (NCBI): domain Eukaryota; kingdom Metazoa; phylum Arthropoda; class Insecta; order Hymenoptera; family Diprionidae; genus Neodiprion; species Neodiprion lecontei. The sequence continues at coordinate 26,620,424 of NC_060264.1, read as the reverse complement.
AAATTGATTTGTTTTATTTCGTTTTCAATAAATAAATACATTCAAGTATATGCACAGAAAATTTCACATCGACGTTACGCGCACATTTGCAAAGATACCCCGGAGCGTTTGAAAATGCTTGTGACACTGAACGCTTTTTTCTTAAAACTCTTTGTTCAAAGTCGGAGTGAGCAAGATTTCTCGGAAACGGCTGATCCGATCAGTCTCAAATTTTTACACAACCTTTATGAAGATATTTTTCAGTCCTTGATCGAAGGTTTTTTCTCGTCGATTAATATTTTCCATTTTACAGACAAATTAAGGGGACATTTTTTATGGAAAATCGATTTTTGTTTGAAAAGCTGCTGTTTTTCTAAAAATTAATGTTTTGCTCGTTCCTTCGATCGAAGACTGGACAATACCTTATATTATGCTCACCGCAAGACGCCTGTTTTTTTTTTAGAGATGCTCCCGGAGATCGGCTATAGCAGCTTTAAAAATCATTATTTTTACAATTAAAAAATATCAGGACGAAGTTCAATGTTACCCCAATGTGTATATAAATTTTTACATTATCAAATTAAAATGTCACTCCATGAGAAATCTTTGTAAAATCGCCTTTTTTCGGCCTTCTGATTGGGTATAACTGGGTAAATATGATTTGACGGTCATGCTCGTTATTTCCACAAAATTACGTACTATTTCATTAAATCTTATCTAAAAATATGATATATCTATAAAAATGACTCTCAGAGATATGAAAATTGCTCTGAACTCGTCAGATTCGCTCACCGCGGTTATTCTCATAGAAATGAATTATCGTTAGTACAGATCACTGCAAGTATGAGTTACCAATCCCAGATATGTGAAGTCAAAAAATTAAAATATATACCAGTGGCACATATGTACATATCTCATTATATGGATAAAATAATGGATTTGTCAATCCTTTTTTCTATTTGAAAATCTGTCACATTGCACAAAATAGGATTGGTGAACAATCGTTTTATAATAAAATTATTTCATAGTTCAGTCCATTCGAACTAATGCCCTATTGTTTAATAAAATTTGTCTCGAATGCCCGTATCCGGTGCATCGTATCCATTATACCAAATACAGTTATAATTTACGTCTCCTTCAAATTTTCTTTGGTACATCAATAAATGGCTTTACCAAAGGATACGAAGCTTGGGTTGAATGAAACATCACTGGGTCATTAATTCTACAAACGGTATTTAGACGTGATTCCGAGGATAGAGATGATCTATTTTCCGTGTCGTTGATCCTTGTACGCCCAGCTCCGCCTTTAGCCATTGAAACTACATGTACCGAAAGTTTACATCTAGTCGAACCTGAATTCGTAAGGACATCCTAAAAATTGAAAAGAAACACTTGTGGTTATTCATGGTAAATTATTTATTATAACGTAAATTTATTTTCAAATAAGACGACACCGCAATATGTTAAATAAAACGTCGAAATACTCGTGCACACCTTATAAAATTTGATAACCATTTCTTTCGTTACAGTTCTCATGTAGGATACTTCCATGTTAGCCCTGTCGAAATTGTATCGTTGCTCCCATATTTCAGACCAGAACAAACTCGTCAGAGTGCCCAGCATTGTCGGTTTCTCCAATTTTTTCCTCACTAAGGCGTCTTTGTGACTTGAGAATTCTTCTTCCGGCATATCAACTAACTGGTTCTGAAAGTGAGAGTAATCGAAAGTACGAAGGAATTCAAATTCTGCAAATGCATTGGAAGTATACACCCAAAAATTCGAGTTTAACGATAGTTCAAAAGAAGCTTGAAAATACAAGCAAATCGCGTTTAACGCGATCCAGGAAACTTACCAACATCGCTTCCAAAAATGCTTCTATTCTTTGATCAACATACTGAGGATGTTTGTCACTTTGCACAGTAAATTTCAGACCTTGCGCACCATTTATTCGTCGTACACTGATGTAAACGATGTAGCCAAGCTGTTCTTTGGTTCTAATGGTATCAAAGTAGGGTTCAAATATTATTTGATTCAGGAGCTCCGAGAGTACGTTCGACTCTATCGTCTCAACACCACATTGGTAGTACACTTGGACGCAGGAACTTTTGTGCAATCTATTACCGACATCGTAAAGAAAGTTACAACCTGAAACATTGTAAATGAAAGTCAAAGTATAGTAGAGAAACAATTTTAACAACAAATAGAGAAAGTCTAACTAATTGATGTTGCACTTACCATCATCTAATTTCACATGTCGACATCGAATTAATTGTCGTGGTAGTAGCGGTGAGAATTGTGGCAACGCGTTGATCAATTTAAATTCAAATATTTTGACCATATCTAACGCTTCCGACTTGGTCACGTTTCCATGTATTAAACATTCAATGTGCACCTTACTTAGCATCTGTTTTATATAATGTTGTAAGTTTTCCGCTGTCAATACTGAAAGCATGGAAATTTTGGCGATCAATACTCAAATTTGGACGCAAGTCTGTAGGATTCAGCCCTTTACGCAGCTGGGTATAATATGAAACTCGCGTGTTACTTACGTGAAGTTGATTTCAGCAAATCATCTACGGTCCATTTAGTCTCTGACAGCAAAACCCCCATGTGGTAGTCAGCACGATAGTAAGGCGGGTCAGCTTTCATATTTTTCAGACTCCTAATATACTGAAACCAACACGGTGAGGAATAAATCCATTGAGCATCACAGTATGTAAGTAATACCCACATCACATGATGGTACAAGAGAAATCGTCGTTCTCGCGACATCTTATACTTACACTTTCTTTAAAGGTTTGGAATAGACGCGGATTTACTTTAAAATTGGCCATCTCATCAATGATTTTCTCCAGCAAAATTCGCTGTTTGTCGTTATAGCCCTCGATTGTTAACTAAAGAAAGCATATAATCATTGCATTGCGTAAAATGGCGATATACCTCGTGATATACCTATGTACGTGTATATTCACCTAAAGTTATTGTCTATGATGATCAAAAGAATATAAGGAACATATTTAACGTCAACTGTAGATACTCACGGTCATTCCGTAATCGTTATGACTAAGAGACCAACAGAGTCCTGCAAGACGGGCAGCATAAGTATATTCGTTCAATGAATCGTAGAACAGGTCCACGAATATGTATCCCAGATTGCAATTAACTGGATCGATGCTTGTGAAAGAACTGAAAATATATATCATGCTCCTAACTGATGTTAAAGTTTTATTTAGTGGAATTTTTAGATCTTTGAATGACAATTCTAATGTTAGATTGAAGTCATGATAAAAATCAGATCAACAGATCAAATGCGAATTAATCACATTGGTCAGAATTTTTCAATCCATTCACATATGGGGTAAATAGTTACAAATGCATTGTCTAAATTCTGCAACTTAATGCGGACAATCACATCAAGACTTTGTATAAAATCAAATAAATTGCTCACCTAACAAAATTGAATCTAAGATTAGCTTTAGGCAAGAGAAATTCATCATCTTGCTTGAACCAAACTCGCATGAGCGCTGTGTCTTCAATAATTACTGGGAATTTGTTCGCCTGTAAGGCCAATTGTAATATTTCATCAGATCGTCGAAAGATTTCGCTGATAAAAGTAAATTATTAACTAATCGAAGAAGCTTGGTACTTACGTCAGGCTCTCGTGGCTTCAGCTCAAAATTTGTTGGTATGAATTCGTTTTCAGCCGGAAGTCGTAGGATCCCGCTTAGACCTGCATCCATCCAGTCCACAACAATTTCATGTGGTATTTTTTCTATCATATACTTGGTTTCATACCAGGGTTCCGTATCATTAGTCATATTCTTACACCACCGAGCTACGACAGAGATTCTAACGTATACTGGATTCAGATATTCCAGTAGATCCTTAATCAAGTCCGGATTCCATTCGTTGGACAACCGAGGTCCTGTCAAGACTTCCCGCGCGGGGTATTTTCGCATACAACGTGCAGTTGAGTTGACCAAATCACAAGGTGACGATTTCTCTTCGAAACGGAAATTTATATTCCGCATTCTTTTGCATTCCTACAATAAACGTATACAAGAGGCACAATAAGGGATCAGATTGCTTTATAGCCAGACAATCAAACGAACATACTGATAAGAAAGCAAGTTGATAAAAACGTGGTAAGAATAGAAGCCCCGTATAATTGATTATTGAGCACTCACTTCAAAAATCCACGGAATAGGACCTTCTTCTTTCATCAAATTAATGTATTGAAACGTCAACCAGACAATATCACTGACTTTTTTTAGTCCATTTTCCGTTAGGTCAAGATTGATGTTAAAAAACTTGAAACCTCTAGCTCCTCTTCCATATTCAGCTTGTAAGGAATTACTCCAATTATAGGTTTTCAACGCAGACAACAGAGAACCTTTACCTTCATGTCCAAGAAGATGCGAGATATAATGCACCGACTAGCAATGAGAATAAAAACAGTTCAGACGACATTATCTAATTTATTATTTTATAGATAATATCATTGCGAAAGGTTGACCTGAACTTTAAAATTAACTACAATGGCGGAAGCTTATCGATTTGTTTGTATCTGGGGTAGTCCAGACGATAGTACATGTTATCTAAAAATGAATTGAAGAAAAGTTGCGGCCAAATGTTACAATCCAATAACATGTACATTGATGTGCAAAAACAAACGTAGCTCCCTAACGACCACCGGGCCCATTCGGCGTCACGTATAAAAAAGTTTTCTTTTTAGTCAGTGAAAATCCAGAAATAAATTCAAATTTTTCGGAAACTGACAGGGTGGCCACTCAATTCCGCTAACGGAATTCCCTGACATTTCCCGGTTTTCCCTGATTAAAATCATTATTTTTCCCTAACATTTTGATGGACAATTTGTGCAGAAACCACTAAAAACCATAGTAACCTAGGTAAAGTATGGCTCAATATATTAAAGTTATAAAAGTTTTTAAAAATTGTTCATTCCGTTCATTATGATTTTTGAAAGTTGACAAAAACTGAAAGTTTCCATTTGCTTGGTCTTGTTAAGTATATATTTAAGAAGGAGCTCCAAGAAGCGAAATATTTTTAGAGCTATTATTTGAAGATTTATGCTGTTTGCAATGAAAATCGAGGTTCGAAGAATTATGACTAATTAACGAATGTGTAACTTTTTGAAGTATAAATTTTAAAATTTTTTCCCAACGGGACATTTTTCTTTCAAGCGATAAGAATACACCACAATTTATCCAAATTTTGAAATTGACATTCAATACAGCAAAACAATTATTTTATGCGGTGTACTGTCTAGACGCGGCGCGTCTATGCCGTAACAGTTGCGCAGAGCCCTATGTTCAGCGTTAAATTAAAATTACTAATACCGAAGACAGAATTCCGGGTGCTTGTAATTTTTTATTGGATATTTCCTCCTCTTTAAGAATGTTTTTAAAATTTTCGCTAGCGCTTTTACTTTTTGAGTTATTGCCAAAAATCTGAGGCTTCGTTTTTTCTAGACTACTAGGCGTCGGTGAACTTGCGTCTCCACACGCAGTGACGGCCGTAGATGAATCAAACCGATGTCTGGTCGTACTATTGAATTCATGTGACAATCAGCAACTAAGCTTATAATCGTCAATAAGAAAAGAAGAAAAATTGTGACGATGCGGTGATAGCATCTCAATTTTATGGACAAAGCTTTTGAAATCCGTGAGTTCCATAAAAATTCCCTGACATTTCCCGGTTTTCCAGACGGGTGGCCACCCTGAAACTTGCTTTGCGAGAAAAAACGATTTTCATACATTTTTCGTTTAATACAATGGTTTACGATTTCCAGAACATTCTGAACATATTATTTTCGACCAATATATACAAAAACACATTGTTTTCCCGTTTACAACTTTGCCCTAAGTGGACAGTTTTCGAGTAGTGGAAAATGATATCTAAAATATCCACTCTTAAACGGCAGGTGAAAATAATTTGAATATGCACCTTTGGTGGAGTAGAAGTAAAAAATAAATCGGTGACCAATTGTTCACGTTAATTCGGACTAACCTATATATTATATACACACAAATCGCCTAATCAACTAAACTCACTGTAGAGCTGAAATATTCTCCCATGTCAGGTAACGGGAACATTATGCTGAGATATCTGACATCCTTTATGGGTACGGCGTACACTCTTGTTTGAAGATCAGAGAATGGATGGACGATCCAGGATGTTGAATAAACATCCAAATTTTGCAGATTAGTAAAAATTGTAGTAACTAGAGCTTCCAATTCATCGAGATTTTCTAAAAAAATGCCCATTCGTTAGAACAAGCCTAATTAATTGTACATTAAATTCTAAATTCTGCAGTAAAAATATTACTATTCTCTGACCTTTTCCAATTACGCTGAGCGTCATGATGCTGGCTGAATACCACGTTTCGTGAAATTTCAACAGTTCGTCTCTGATGTTGATATCAAGCTGCCTCGGGATTGTGCCCAACGTCTCCTTATTTCCCGTTCCAAATTTCGAGTACGGGTGCATAGGATTTGCCAATGATTTATGTAACTGCCTAATTCGCCATTTATCGTCCATTAGGTTTGATTCATGCTCAAGATCAATAACATTCAATTCCCTCTCGATGGCTGACTCGGTGAACAATGGGTTCACAAAAATCTGAGAAAACCGGTCCAAGGCCCCGGGTAAATTTTCGGGGTTTACATCAAAGTAGTAATTGGTGAAATCGTCGCCGGTAGATGCGTTACATGTTCCACCATGGTCGTAGATGTATTTCGTATAACCATTCTCCGCTGGATATGCCTCTGTTCCAAGAAAAAGCATGTGCTCGCAAAAGTGTGCCAGACCTGGTAATTGTATGGGGTCATTCATACTTCCTGAAATGAGTACAAAGTTGCTGCGATGAGGTGAGTGAATTAATTGGAAATGAAAAAATTTTCACGGGTTATACGAGTATAACTTACCGACTTCAACGCTGAGAGATGCAGCGCTTTTGTCAGTCGTTGAATCGCTTATCAGTAGTACCCTCATATCATTCGGTAATATCAGACCTCTGTAAAGTCTTTTGTCGTTCGGAGATTTGATTATATCATTAAAGCGTATTCGATCGTTTATCCCGAGCAACCTTTGTCTTGAAACGCATTCAATTATAACCAATAATTAATGAATGAGTACTTGGTGAAAAATACCGTGTTTGTAAAATTAAAAAAAAAATACAAGTATTCACTAACTGGGAGTAAATAGTCGCTTTTCTCTGACTGGTATTGATACTTTGACATAGTTCCTCCATAATTGCAATCCGATCAGAAGTGGACAATATGAAAATATCTGGGATAGGTGTGGTGAAGTAACAGGAAATCTGGAAGAACACGAAACCTGTTGTGTACACGGAAATTAAGCTCATCATGTATGCTTAAAGTGCGAGGAGAACACGTTAATCTACGCCGAATTTGTGAAACTACCGAAGATCATATCAGCACCTCACTTAGTTAGAGAATTGAAGTAATATTTGATGGATAGTAACCATCTGCGTATAAGGTTTGACGTGGTAGAGAAATATCCAGGGTACGCGTAATCACGTATTTAAAATACACCAAGTGTATTTCTCAGCAAAATAACCAAGTTTGGAGTCCTTACGATTACGATTACGTGACCGATGTTTTAAATAAAATTGTTCTGAGGAGGGCTCCCATCAGGGCTGAAACGTTAACACAATGAAAAGAAGTGTTTTGATGTCTCGACCTTCATATCCAAGAATAATATTATCCAACAATTCACCAAGGTCAAGGAAAAAATCGTCTTCATTATGTCTAACGTTGCTGCTCCGAAAATGATCGCGAGCATTGAAATCCCCAATAAGTAAAGTGACAAAAAAATTTAAACTCATAATCGGCTTTTCCATACCGAGAAATTTGATGAGGAGTTTGTAAGAAATCGAAAGGACAAATTGTTTTGGATCTACAAGACAATTTAAAAATGAACAATCATGTACATTTTCGGATATGTAATTCTGTTTAAAAAAAATCCATGGATATTTATATACGCAGCTGCAGTAGAAATGTCATAATAAAAGTTTTATCTGTAATTTTGTATGTAACTTATTTCACCAATATGATACACATGTATGAAATTTGAAAAAACAAATTTCTGCAATATTTCAGAAATATTTTAGTTCTTACGCAATGAATGGCGGAGACTCGGACATTGCTGTAACATTACGCAATATAAGCGCAATCATTGCCAATGTTGCAAAGTTATGTTGCTGCAAAGTCTCGATGCTGTATGGGATGATAATATCAACATTGCTGTGCTGCCACAGCCATGTCTCAATTAAACGTACGATATTGAAATTCTTTTCATAAGGCAGATTTTACCAACGTGTGAGAATTAAACTGTCCTTTTTTGTAGTACTATTTAAAATTTCATACGAGTAGCTTTCAGAGCAATAAATTAGTGACTTGACGATATTTTTCCGCTAGACACGAATGATTTTCAACATATTTTCTCCGAATAAATTTTAACGTAAAGCATGCAGGCCTTTTCCTATAAAAGCTACCTATTTCCCACACCATTTGGCTCATGTATACCAGAATTCATAAAATTTAATTCGAGCATAATTATGACATTCAAGTTCGCCCTGTGCTGCAACGTAACATGGCCAATGTACCGTGAGATATATCGAGCCCAAACATAGAAACAAGCCACCTCAACGCCTACACATAGGCAACCAGGTGTTACAATTTCGATCCTGAGACGGCAAATTGTAACTCCGATTGCCTCTCTGTAGGCGCCGAGGTAGCTTGTTTCCATGTTTAGGCCAGGCTGGCTAGGCAGACCGGCACTTTTATCCTGTTTACAAGGTTATCACCTTGATCGGTAGGTCAGAACGTCCCGCGAAAACATGAACCTAAAGTAATCTTATGTTATGATGATCACCTAACGTAGTGATATTAATCACAAAAGGTATGTAAGCACTCTAAAAACTATAAAAGTTTTTCTGAACTCTGTACACATAAACACACCCTACTTTCTACAGCAAATCTGTGGACAAAAAACTATTTTATTAGTAATTTCATTCTTATATCTGAGGAATGATTGTTAAAATTATGACATACAGTTAGACACTCGCACAAAAGATATATTTCCAGCAGCACAATCTGCAGTTACCAAAAATATACCAAAGTTGGTATATTTAACATGTTTGAAAATCCGGCACGCTTTTAAAGTTATATCGTGATCGTGTAAACTGTACACACACAATTCATGAATAAAAACAAGTAAATCCAAATGAACTTACTAGGAACAAACTATAGGCTTATACCACTACTTCGAAATGATTAAAGTGTTTTCAAATATCCGCGAGAAAACTCGGAAAGCAATAATCGTACAATTGTATCGCATGATGTTTCCTGTACAGAGTAATTTGACGACTGTCACTGCCAACCAACACCGAGTACACTCGACTGATATCCTGATTGTGAGACTAATCCTTAACCATTGTGAACATCATCCTTCTCCCAACATGTCGTCAAACTGAAAAAGAAAGAGTTAGTGTCATCACTTTCTTGACTTCCATGAATAATAATCGTACCTATAAATTTGACTGAATTTTTCTCTCCCGTGGAGGAAAAATAGCTGTTACACAGCCTGGTGTATGACACATCATTACGTTATTTCGAAACCTCATAAAAAGTAACACTGGACGTACCCGTGCACCCAAAAATATAAATTGGTTACGCACTTAATTATCGACATTCAAAATTTGGAAAAGATTTTCAAACTTTTTCGACTGAAAATCACTTCCTTCTCGGTGAATTTTTTCAAACGTCTGCCGTATTAGTTTTTTTTTTTTTACACTGTGAGCCAGGCTCGCAGCGTAAGAGTTTACTCCGAAAGACAAAAGGTATAGCTAATAATGTGCAGTTATATGCAATTGTATTATTAAAACGTTTTTTGTGTCCAAGGAAAGATTTTTCATGCAAATAACGGTTAATGCTATTATTTCCGACCAATTCCCGTTGCATCAACTCAATTTTCTGGTTAACTGTCTACCTAGTGTAACGAACTGTCCGGAATCATTTTTTCCTCATTTGAATCATGCTAGCTTCAAGCAATTGGAAGTTTCAAGCTTCCAATTGGTTTTTCAGGATATTTTTCTTTGCAAACTCTGGTTTAGTTTGTTCAGTCATGACATTTTGTTTAAGGGGTTAGGTGGGTTTCAAAAGCTCAAAATAGGTGCATTTTTATGAATTTTTTTTTATTTAATCAACAGAATATTTCATTCCATCAATTTAACACATAAAACATACATATTTTATGAGTAGTTTGTGAAATTTTCGTTGAAAAATACTGAAAATTAAGGCGTGGACACGTCGTCTGCTATGACCCCTCAACGACGGTTCGACGTTTGTCGACCGGATGGTTCGATAACTCTAAATACCACATTGATGTACCCGGATGGATCTCAGATTGAACTTACCGAAGTCCACGATATGTTTTGCCCCTGTGGATACGGGCTGAGTTGCGATCGTCGAGATGCCGTATGCCGCGATCCGAGTCAGGAAAGAGGATTCAATCACTTGCCGGGAGAAGCAATTACCGAGGACGATTAATTGCAATGCTAAATTTCGAACGAGAAATGCGTTAAAATAATTACCTAATCGCTGAACAAACAAATGATAATTGGCTGGTTAATAGATTATAAAAAGTGATTGAAAAACATCGATGTATTGCTTTGAAATACCGGTGACTGTATAGTATTATATTCATACGGATGTATGTGGGAATTCCGTAATGATCGAATCAATATAGCATTTGTATCAATTGCTGGTGAAGAAAATGTGCAACCCAGTAACTATAGCGGTAGGGCGACTGGAGCCCTTGTCTCAGGAGTAACGCATCATATTATGATCCAGGGGATAACATTCTAAGATGAGAAAAAAAAATATATCAATTATTTAACGATTACCCTGTACGAAGATTACATTAATTTGTATAATTGAAATAAAAACCAATTCATATTACCAGAAGCATACCGATAATTGGTATTCGATCATGTCTTTCCTGTCATTGTCATACGCGTTCAAACGTTTTTTCTTGTGTAGTGAAGTCGAGACGGGGCCTCTCAATTTGACCCTGGCGGTTTTCCAAATCGATCAAGACTTTGCATTAAAAAAAAAATCCGAACGGAGTGGCCTTACATTTTTGCGATTTTTGGAAAGAAAAATTTTATGCCACTGAATCGATCTGTACATCCCTTTTTCCAGTAATTGGACCCTTAGTCATCCAAAAAAGACGTCTATCAGAAATAGCTGAGGTAATACAACAAAATCCAAAACGGATTCTTTTCGCTATTCTTAGAAGCCAAATATTTTTATTTTAGAATGGATTCGTTGGCGTGTATTTATGACTGAAAATTCCAGCCTGTCACGGCAGATATTTCCAGCAGTACATTTGTACTGTAAAGCTACAACAAACGTTTTCCAATACCGACGCTGATAAATTGATAAACGGATTGTAAAAGACTCACCTTCCAGTAATAGTTACACAAAACGTGCTTACCGTTATATATAATACTTATACAAGGTTTCCGAATTTTCTTCGTCACACGTGGCGTATACAGTACTATCATATAAATGTGCACATGTGTTTTTATTTTTCACTTTCAATGTGATAACCTGAGAGTGGAGATCAACTTATGTGATGGGGCGGTGAACCAACACATGTTTCTTGATAACATTGCGCATCTATTTAGCGGTGGTCGAGTTGCTGGATCCTTGCTTCGTGTGTTCCTAGTGTGTAGAAATCATCATATACGCATAATGATCGTGAAGAGTAAAGTGGTACCACCGATTTTATGTTATCTCCTCGCAATGAAACAGTTCAATATGCAAATCAGCGCAAGTCTGATGCCAATATCACGCCAACTAACATTTGCGTAGAACACACGGAATATTCGCTTATAGACGTGTACATACATGCGCAGACACTTGACAAGATAAAGTGGTCACTTTCGATCCAATCCTCCCAATAATTATTCAGTTCTCCATTTATTCAAGGTATCGAAATTTTAATGCGGATTTCGATCAATCAGCTGGCTTATACTCTGCAAATCACCGTTGCAATTAGCGAATCGGTTCATGTTCGACCAAGTTCAGAGACCCAAATAGCTGTCATACTTTATTAGAAGCAGAGAACACTCGTTAAATATTTTTACACATATGCAGTTAATAGCAAAGAATACAGGATTCAGTAATTTTCATATCGTTTCCTACCACGTTGGTTGAAGAATATCAACCAAATTATAAACGGGATATACTGTAAGTTCGGCTTTCAATTCATATGATGAAAAGACAGAAACGAAATATTCAAGGAGTTGTACCTTGTTAGGATTTTTCAAAATTGATTTGTTTTATTTCGTTTTCAATAAATAAATACATTCAAGTATATGCACAGAAAATTTCACATCGACGTTACGTGCAGATTTGCAAAGATACCCCGGAGCGTTTGAAAATGCTTGTGACACTGAACGCTTTTTTCTTAAAACTATATGTTCAAAGTCGGAGTGAGCAACATTTCTGGGAAACGGCTGACCCGATCAGTCTCAAATTTTTACACAACCTTTGTGAACATATTTTTCAGTCCTTGATCGAAGGTTTTTTCTCGTCGATTAATATTTTCCATTTTACAGACAAATTAAGGGGACATTTTTTATGGAAAATCGATTTTTGTTTGAAAAGCTGCTGTTTTTCTAAAAATTAATGTTTTGCTTATTCCTTCGATCGAAGACTGGACAATACCTTGTATTATCTAAATCGTTTTTGTTTTTTCATATTGGACGATCCAGTCCAGAGTTATCTTGCTCACCGCAAGACGCCTGTTTTTTTTAGAGATGCTCCCGGAGATCGGCTATAGCAGCTTTAAAAAGCATTTTTTTACAATTAAAAAATATCAGGACGAAGTTCAATGTTACCCCAATGTGTATATAAATTTTTACATCATCAAATTAAAATGTCACTCCATGAGAAATCTTTGTAAAATCGCCTTTTTTCGGCCTTCTGATTGGGTATAACTGGGTAAATATGATTTAACGGTCATGCTCGTTATTTCCACAAAATTACGTACTATTTTATTAAATCTTATCTAAAAATATGATATATCTATAAAAATGACTCTCAGAGATATGAAAATTGCTCTGAACTCGTCAGATTCGCTCACCGCGGTTATTCTCATAGAAATGAATTATCGTTAGTACGGATCACTGCAAGTATGAGTTACCAATCCCAGATATGTGAAGTCGAAAAATTAACATATATACCAGTGGCACATATGTACATATCTCATTATATGGATAAAATAATGGATTTGTCAATCCTTTTTTCTATTTGAAAATCTGTCACATTGCACAAAATGGGATTGGTGAACAATCGTTTTATAATACAATTATTTCATAGTTCAGTCCATTCAAACTAATGCCCTATTGTTTAATAAAATTTGTCTCGAATGCCCGTATCCGGTGCATCGTATCCATTATACTAAATACAGTTATAATTTACGTCTCCTTCAAATTTTCTTTGGTACATCAATAAATGGCTTTACCAAAGGATACGACGCTTGGGTTGAATGAAACATCACTGGGTCATTAATTCTACAAACGGTATTTAGACGTGATTCCGAGGATGGAGATGATTTATTTTCCGTGTCGTTGATCCTTGTACGCCCAGCTCCGCCTTTAGCCATTGAAACTACATGTACCGAAAGTTTACATCTAGTCGAACCTGAATTCGTAAGGACATCCTAAAAATTGAAAAGAAACACTTGTGGTTATTCATGGTAAATTATTTATTATAACGTAAATTTATTTTTAACTAAGACGACACCGCAATATGTCAAATGAAACGTCGAACTACTCGTGCACACCTTATAAAATTTGATAACCATTTCTTTCGTTACAGTTCTCATGTAGGATACTTCCATGTTAGCCCTGTCGAAATTGTATCGTTGCTCCCATATTTCAGACCAGAACAAACTCGTCAGAGTGCCCAGCATTGTCGGTTTCTCCAATTTTTTCGTAGCTAAGGCGTCTTTGTGACTTGAGAATTCTTCTTCCGGCATATCAACTAACTGGTTCTGAAAGTGAGAGTAATCGAAAGTACGAAGGAATTCAAATTCTGCAAATGCATTGGAAGTATACACCCAAAAATTCGAGTTTAACGATAGTTCAAAAGAAGCTTGAAAATACAAGCAAATCGCGTTTAACGCGATCCAGGAAACTTACCAACATCGCTTCCAAAAATGCTTCTATTCTTTGATCAACATACTGAGGATGTTTGTCACTTTGCACAGTAAATTTCAGACCTTGCGCACCATTTATTCGTCGTACACTGATGTAGACGATGTAGCCAAGCTGTTCTTTGGTTCTAATGGTATCAAAGTAGGGTTCAAATATTATTTGATTCAGGAGCTCCGAGAGTACGTTCGACTCTATCGTCTCAACACCACATTGGTAGTACACTTGGACGCAGGAACTTTTGTGAAATCTATTACCGACATCGTAAAGAAAGTTACAACCTGAAACATTGTAAATGAAAGTCAAAGTATAGTAGAGAAACAATTTTAACAACAAATAGAGAAAGTCTAACTAATTGATGTTGCACTTGCCATCATCTAATTTCACATGTCGACATCGAATTAATTGTCGTGGTAGTAGCGGTGAGAATTGTGGCAACGCGTTGATCAATTTAAATTCAAATATTTTGACCATATCTAACGCTTCCGACTTGGTCACGTTTCCATGTATCAAACATTCAATGTGCACCTTACTTAGCATCTGTTTTATATAATGTTGTAAGTTTTCCGCTGTCAATACTGAAAGCATGGAAATTTTGGCGATCAATACTCAAATTTGGACGCAAGTCTGTAGGATTCAGCCCTTTACGCAGCTGGGTATAATATGAAACTCGCGTGTTACTTACGTGAAGTTGATTTCAGCAAATCATCTACGGTCCATTTAGTCTCTGACAGCAAAACCCCCATGTGGTAGTCAGCACGATAGTAAGGCGGGTCAGCTTTCATATTTTTCAGACTCCTAATATACTGAAACCAACACGGTGAGGAATAAATCCATTGAGCATCACAGTATGTAAGTAATACCCACATCACATGATGGTACAAGAGAAATCGTCGTTCTCGCGACATCTTATACTTACACTTTCTTTAAAGGTTTGGAATAGACGCGGATTTACTTTAAAATTGGCCATCTCATCAATGATTTTCTCGAGCAAAATTCGCTGTTTGTCGTTATAGCCCTCGATTGTTAACTAAAGAAAGCATATAATCATTGCATTGCGTAAAATGGCGATATACCTCGTGATATACCTATGTACGTGTATATTCACCTAAAGTTATTGTCTATGATGATCAAAAGAATATAAGGAACATATTTAACGTCAACTGTAGATACTCACGGTCATTCCGTAATCGTTATGACTAAGAGACCAACAGAGTCCTGCAAGACGGGCAGCATAAGTATATTCGTTCAATGAATCGTAGAACAGGTCCACGAATATGTATCCCAGATTGCAATTAACTGGATCGATGCTTGTGAAAGAACTGAAAATATATATCATGCTCATAACTGATCTTAAAGTTTTATTTAGTGGAATTTTTAGATCTTTGAATGACAATTCTAATGTTAGATTGAAGTCATGATAAAAATCAGATCAACAGATCAAATGCGAATTAATCACATTGGTCAGAATTTTTCAATCCATTCACATATGGGGTAAATAGTTACAAATGCATTGTCTAAATTCTGCAACTTGATGCGGACAATCACATCAAGACTTTGTATAAAATCAAATAAATTGCTCACCTAACAAAATTGAATCTAAGATTAGCTTTAGGCAAGAGAAATTCATCATCTTGCTTGAACCAAACTCGCATCAGCGCTGTGTCTTCAATAATTACTGGGAATTTGTTCGCCTGTAAGGCCAATTGTAATATTTCATCAGATCGTCGAAAGATTTCGCTGATAAATGTAAATTATTAACTAATCGAAGAAGCTTGGTACTTACGTCAGGCTCTCGTGGCTTCAGCTCAAAATTTGTTGGTATGAATTCGTTTTCAGCCGGAAGACGTAGGATCCCGCTTAGAACTGCATCCATCATGTCCATAACAATGGCAACTGGTATTTTTTCTATCATATACTCGGTTCCATACCAGGTTTCCGTTTCATTAGTCATATTCTTACACCACCGAGCTACGACAGAGATTCTAACGTATATTGGACTCAGATAATCCAGTAGATCCTTAATCAAGTCCGGATTCCATTCGTTGGACAACCGAGGTCCTGTCAAGACTTCCCGCGCGGGGTATTCTCGCAAACAACGTACAGTTGAGTTGACTAAATCACAAGGTGACGATCTCTCTTCGTAATGGAAATTTATATTCCGCATTTTTTTGCATTCCTACAATAAACGTATACAAGAGGCATAATAAGGGATCAGATTGATTCATAGCCAGACAATCAAACGAACATACTGATAAGAAAGCGAGTTAATAAAAACGTGGTGAAAATAGAAGCCCCGTATAATTGATTAATGAGCACTCACTTCAAAAATCCACGGAATAGGACCTCCTCTTTTAATCAAATTAATGTATTGAAACGTCAACCAGACAATATTATCGACATTTTCTAGTCCATTTTCCGTTAGGTCAAGATTGATGTTAAAAAACTTGAAACCTCTAGCTCCTCTTCCATATTCAGCTTGTAAGGAATTACTCCAATTATAGGTTTTCAACGCAGACAACAGAGAACCTTTACCTTCATGTCCAAGAAGATGCGAGATATAATGCACCGACTAGCAATGAGAATAAAAACAGTTCAGACGACATTATCTAATTTATTATTTTATAGATAATATCATTGCGAAAGGTTGACCTGAACTTTAAAATTAACTACAATGGCAGAAGCTTATGGATTTGTTTGTATCTGGGGTAGTCCAGACGATAGTACATGTTATCTAAAAATGAATTGAAGAAAAGTTGCGGCCAAATGTTACAATCCAATAACATGTACATTGATGTGCAAAAACAAACGTAGCTCCCTAACGACCACCGGGCCCATTCGGCGTCACGTATAAAAAAGTTTTCTTTTTAGTCAGTGAAAATTCAAAAATAAATTCAAATTTTTCTGAAACTGACAGGGTGGCCACTCAATTCCGTTCACGGAATTCCCTGACATTTCCCTGACTTTTCCCTGACATACAAAATTCCCTGACATTTCGCGGTTCTCCAGACGGGTGGCCACCCTGAAACTTGGTTTGCGAGACAAAACGATTTTCATACATTTTTCGTTTAATACAATGGTTTACGATTTCCAGAAAATTCTGAACATATTATTTTCGACCAATATATACAAAAACACATTGTTTTCCCGTTTACAACTTCGCCCTCAGTGGACAATTTTCGAGTAGTGGAAAATGATATCTAAAATATCCACTCTTAAACGGCAGGTGAAAATAATTTGAATATGCACCTTTGGTGGAGTAGAAGTAAAGAATAAATCGGTGACCAATTGTTCACCTTAATTCGGACTAACCTATATATTATATACACACAAATCGCCTAATCAACTAAACTCACTGTAGAGCTGAAATATTCTCCCATATCAGGTAACGGGAACATTATGCTGAGATATCTGACATCCTTTATGGGTACGGCGTACACTCTTGTTCGAAGATGAGAGAATGGATGGTTGATCCAGGTTGTTAAATGAACATTAAAATTTTCCAGATTAGTAAAATATGTAGTAACTAGAGCTTCCAATTCATCGAGACTTTCTAAAAAAATGTTCATTCGTTAGAACAAGCCTAATTAATTGTACATTAAATTGTAAATTGTGCAGTAAAAATATTACTATTCTCTGACCTTTTCCAATTACGCTAAGCGACATGATGCTGGCTGAATACCACGTTTCGTGAAATTTCAACAGTTCGTCTCTGATGTTGATATCAAGCTGCCTCGGGATTGTGCCCAACGTCTCCTTATTTCCCGTTCCAAATTTCGAGTACGGGTGCATGGGATCTGCCAATGATTTATGTAACTGCCTAATTCGCCATTTATCGTCCATTAGGTTTGATTCATGCTCAAGATCAATAACATTCAATTCCCTCTCGATGGCTGACTCGGTGAACAATGGGTTCAGAAAAATCTGAGAAAACCGGTCCAAGGCCCCGGGTAAATTTTCGGGGTTTACATCAAAGTAGTAATTGGTGAAATCTTCGCCGGTAGATGCGTTACATGTTCCACCATGGTCGTAGATGTATTTCGTATAACCATTCTCCGCTGGATATGCCTCTGTTCCAAGAAAAAGCATGTGCTCGCAAAAGTGTGCCAGACCTGGTAATTGTATGGGGTCATTCATACTTCCTGAAATGAGTATAAAGTTGCTGCGATGAGGTGAGTGAATTGATTGGAAATGAAAAAATTTTCACGGGTTATACGAGTATAACTTACCGACTTCAACGCTGAGAGATGCAGCGCTTTTGTCAGTCGTTGAATCGCTTATCAGTAGTACCCTCATATCATTCGGTAATATCAGACCTCTGTAAAGTCTTTTGTCGTTCGGAGATTTGATTATATCATTAAAGCGTATTCGATCGTTTATCCCGAGCAACCTTTGTCTTGAAACGCATTCAATTATAACCAATAATTAATGAATGAGTACTTGGTGAAAGATACGGTGTTTGTAAATTAAAAAAAAAATACAAATATTCACTAACTGGGAGTAAATAGCCGTTTTCCTCCGACTGGTATTGATACTTTGACATAGTTCCTCCATAATTGCAATCCGATCAGAAGTGGACAATATGATAATATCTGGGATAGTTGTCGTGAAGTAACAGGAAATCTGGAAGAACACGAAACCTAATGTGTACACGGAAATGAAGCTCATCATGTATGCTTAAAGTGCGAGGAGAACACGTTAATCTACGCCGAATTTGTGAAATTACCGAAGAAATTAGGAATAAGTACTTGAAATGCGATCAATTTTAATGATCATTTTTAGAGTCTCGATTCTAAATTAATACTGATTTTAGTTAGATCAGAAACGAACGTGTCTTCTTTATCCCGCTTAGAATGTGACTTTGTTGGATATAATGTTGGATCGACGGCACTGCAAATGCACACCTGTAATTCCGAATATGTGTAAAATTCGTTTGAACAAGGTGTTTTTTGGCGAAGGTGCGATTTGAGACTAGTCTCTTAGAACTAAATCTTTTTTCTTGGACCAACGCTAAATGAATATCAGCACCTCACTTAGTTAGAGAATTGAAGTAATATTTGATGGATGTAACCATCTGCGTACAAGGTTTGACGTGGTAGAGAAATATCCAGGGTACGCGTAATCACGTATTTAATATACACCAAGTGTATTTCTCAGCAAAATAACCAAGTTTGGAGTCCTTACGATTACGTGACCGATGTTTTAAATAAAATTGTTCTGAGGAGGGCTCCCATCAGGGCTGAAACGTTAACACAATGAAGAGAAGTGTTTTGATGTCTCGACTTTCATATCCAAGAATAATATTATCCAACAATTCACCAAGGTCAAGGAAAAAATCGTCTTCATTATGTATAACGTTGCTGCTCCGAAAATGATCGCGAACATTGAAATCCCCAATAAGTAAAGTGACAAAAAAATTTAAACAGATAATCGGCTTTTCCATACCGAGAAATTTGATGAGGAGTTTGCCAGAAATCGAAAGACAAATTGTTTTGGATCTACAAGACAATTTAAAAATGAACAATCATGTACATTTTCGGATATGTAATTCTGTTTAAAAAGACTCCATGGATATTTATATACGCAGCTGCAGTAGAAATGTCATAATAAAAGTTTTATCTGTAATTTTGTATGTAACTTATTTCACCAATATGATACACATGTATGAAATTTGAAAAAACAAATTTCTGCAATATTTCAGAAATATTTTAGTTCTTACGCAATGAATGGCGGAGACTCGGACATTGCTGTAACATTACGCAATATAAGCGCAATCATTGCCAATGTTGCAAAGTTATGTTGCTGCAAAGTCTCGATGCTGTATGGGATGATAATATCAACATTGCTGTGCTGCCACAGCCATGTCTCAATTAAACGTACGATATTGAAATTCTTTTCATAAGGCAGATTTTACCAACGTGTGAGAATTAAACTGTCCTTTTTTGTAGTACTATTTAAAATTTCATACGAGTAGCTTTCAGAGCAATAAATTAGTGACTTGACGATATTTTTCCGCTAGACACGAATGATTCTCAACATATTTTCTCCGAATAAATTTTAACGTAAAGCATGCAGGCCTTTTCCTATAAAAGCTACCTATTTCCCACACCATTTGGCTCATGTATACCAGAATTCATAAAATTTAATTCGAGCATAATTATGACATTCAAGTTCGCCCTGTGCTGCAACGTAACATGGCCAATGTACCGTGAGATATATCGAGCCCAAACATAGAAACAAGCCACCTCAACGCCTACACATAGGCAACCAGGTGTTACAATTTCGATCCTGAGACGGCAAATTGTAACTCCGATTGCCTCTCTGTAGGCGCCGAGGTAGCTTGTTTCCATGTTTAGGCCAGGCTGGCTAGGCAGACCGGCACTTTTATCCTGTTTACAAGGTTATCACCTTGATCGGTAGGTCAGAACGTCCCGCGAAAACATGAACCTAAAGTAATCTTATGTTATGATGATCACCTAACGTAGTGATATTAATCACAAAAGGTATGTAAGCACTCTAAAAACTATAAAAGTTTTTCTGAACTCTGTACACATAAACACACCCTACTTTCTACAGCAAATCTGTGGACAAAAAACTATTTTATTAGTAATTTCATTCTTATATCTGAGGAATGATTGTTAAAATTATGACATACAGTTAGACACTCGCACAAAAGATATATTTCCAGCAGCACAATCTGCAGTTACCAAAAATATACCAAAGTTGGTATATTTAACATGTTTGAAAATCCGGCACGCTTTTAAAGTTATATCGTGATCGTGTAAACTGTACACACACAATTCATGAATAAAAACAAGTAAATCCAAATGAACTTACTAGGAACAAACTATAGGCTTATACCACTACTTCGAAATGATTAAAGTGTTTTCAAATATCCGCGAGAAAACTCGGAAAGCAATAATCGTACAATTGTATCGCATGATGTTTCCTGTACAGAGTAATTTGACGACTGTCACTGCCAACCAACACCGAGTACACTCGACTGATATCCTGATTGTGAGACTAATCCTTAACCATTGTGAACATCATCCTTCTCCCAACATGTCGTCAAACTGAAAAAGAAAGAGTTAGTGTCATCACTTTCTTGACTTCCATGAATAATAATCGTACCTATAAATTTGACTGAATTTTTCTCTCCCGTGGAGGAAAAATAGCTGTTACACAGCCTGGTGTATGACACATCATTACGTTATTTCGAAACCTCATAAAAAGTAACACTGGACGTACCCGTGCACCCAAAAATATAAATTGGTTACGCACTTAATTATCGACATTCAAAATTTGGAAAAGATTTTCAAACTTTTTCGACTGAAAATCACTTCCTTCTCGGTGAATTTTTTCAAACGTCTGCCGTATTAGTTTTTTTTTTTTTACACTGTGAGCCAGGCTCGCAGCGTAAGAGTTTACTCCGAAAGACAAAAGGTATAGCTAATAATGTGCAGTTATATGCAATTGTATTATTAAAACGTTTTTTGTGTCCAAGGAAAGATTTTTCATGCAAATAACGGTTAATGCTATTATTTCCGACCAATTCCCGTTGCATCAACTCAATTTTCTGGTTAACTGTCTACCTAGTGTAACGAACTGTCCGGAATCATTTTTTCCTCATTTGAATCATGCTAGCTTCAAGCAATTGGAAGTTTCAAGCTTCCAATTGGTTTTTCAGGATATTTTTCTTTGCAAACTCTGGTTTAGTTTGTTCAGTCATGACATTTTGTTTAAGGGGTTAGGTGGGTTTCAAAAGCTCAAAATAGGTGCATTTTTATGAATTTTTTTTTATTTAATCAACAGAATATTTCATTCCATCAATTTAACACATAAAACATACATATTTTATGAGTAGTTTGTGAAATTTTCGTTGAAAAATACTGAAAATTAAGGCGTGGACACGTCGTCTGCTATGACCCCTCAACGACGGTTCGACGTTTGTCGACCGGATGGTTCGATAACTCTAAATACCACATTGATGTACCCGGATGGATCTCAGATTGAACTTACCGAAGTCCACGATATGTTTTGCCCCTGTGGATACGGGCTGAGTTGCGATCGTCGAGATGCCGTATGCCGCGATCCGAGTCAGGAAAGAGGATTCAATCACTTGCCGGGAGAAGCAATTACCGAGGACGATTAATTGCAATGCTAAATTTCGAACGAGAAATGCGTTAAAATAATTACCTAATCGCTGAACAAACAAATGATAATTGGCTGGTTAATAGATTATAAAAAGTGATTGAAAAACATCGATGTATTGCTTTGAAATACCGGTGACTGTATAGTATTATATTCATACGGATGTATGTGGGAATTCCGTAATGATCGAATCAATATAGCATTTGTATCAATTGCTGGTGAAGAAAATGTGCAACCCAGTAACTATAGCGGTAGGGCGACTGGAGCCCTTGTCTCAGGAGTAACGCATCATATTATGATCCAGGGGATAACATTCTAAGATGAGAAAAAAAAATATATCAATTATTTAACGATTACCCTGTACGAAGATTACATTAATTTGTATAATTGAAATAAAAACCAATTCATATTACCAGAAGCATACCGATAATTGGTATTCGATCATGTCTTTCCTGTCATTGTCATACGCGTTCAAACGTTTTTTCTTGTGTAGTGAAGTCGAGACGGGGCCTCTCAATTTGACCCTGGCGGTTTTCCAAATCGATCAAGACTTTGCATTAAAAAAAAAATCCGAACGGAGTGGCCTTACATTTTTGCGATTTTTGGAAAGAAAAATTTTATGCCACTGAATCGATCTGTACATCCCTTTTTCCAGTAATTGGACCCTTAGTCATCCAAAAAAGACGTCTATCAGAAATAGCTGAGGTAATACAACAAAATCCAAAACGGATTCTTTTCGCTATTCTTAGAAGCCAAATATTTTTATTTTAGAATGGATTCGTTGGCGTGTATTTATGACTGAAAATTCCAGCCTGTCACGGCAGATATTTCCAGCAGTACATTTGTACTGTAAAGCTACAACAAACGTTTTCCAATACCGACGCTGATAAATTGATAAACGGATTGTAAAAGACTCACCTTCCAGTAATAGTTACACAAAACGTGCTTACCGTTATATATAATACTTATACAAGGTTTCCGAATTTTCTTCGTCACACGTGGCGTATACAGTACTATCATATAAATGTGCACATGTGTTTTTATTTTTCACTTTCAATGTGATAACCTGAGAGTGGAGATCAACTTATGTGATGGGGCGGTGAACCAACACATGTTTCTTGATAACATTGCGCATCTATTTAGCGGTGGTCGAGTTGCTGGATCCTTGCTTCGTGTGTTCCTAGTGTGTAGAAATCATCATATACGCATAATGATCGTGAAGAGTAAAGTGGTACCACCGATTTTATGTTATCTCCTCGCAATGAAACAGTTCAATATGCAAATCAGCGCAAGTCTGATGCCAATATCACGCCAACTAACATTTGCGTAGAACACACGGAATATTCGCTTATAGACGTGTACATACATGCGCAGACACTTGACAAGATAAAGTGGTCACTTTCGATCCAATCCTCCCAATAATTATTCAGTTCTCCATTTATTCAAGGTATCGAAATTTTAATGCGGATTTCGATCAATCAGCTGGCTTATACTCTGCAAATCACCGTTGCAATTAGCGAATCGGTTCATGTTCGACCAAGTTCAGAGACCCAAATAGCTGTCATACTTTATTAGAAGCAGAGAACACTCGTTAAATATTTTTACACATATGCAGTTAATAGCAAAGAATACAGGATTCAGTAATTTTCATATCGTTTCCTACCACGTTGGTTGAAGAATATCAACCAAATTATAAACGGGATATACTGTAAGTTCGGCTTTCAATTCATATGATGAAAAGACAGAAACGAAATATTCAAGGAGTTGTACCTTGTTAGGATTTTTCAAAATTGATTTGTTTTATTTCGTTTTCAATAAATAAATACATTCAAGTATATGCACAGAAAATTTCACATCGACGTTACGTGCAGATTTGCAAAGATACCCCGGAGCGTTTGAAAATGCTTGTGACACTGAACGCTTTTTTCTTAAAACTATATGTTCAAAGTCGGAGTGAGCAACATTTCTGGGAAACGGCTGACCCGATCAGTCTCAAATTTTTACACAACCTTTGTGAACATATTTTTCAGTCCTTGATCGAAGGTTTTTTCTCGTCGATTAATATTTTCCATTTTACAGACAAATTAAGGGGACATTTTTTATGGAAAATCGATTTTTGTTTGAAAAGCTGCTGTTTTTCTAAAAATTAATGTTTTGCTTATTCCTTCGATCGAAGACTGGACAATACCTTGTATTATCTAAATCGTTTTTGTTTTTTCATATTGGACGATCCAGTCCAGAGTTATCTTGCTCACCGCAAGACGCCTGTTTTTTTTAGAGATGCTCCCGGAGATCGGCTATAGCAGCTTTAAAAAGCATTTTTTTACAATTAAAAAATATCAGGACGAAGTTCAATGTTACCCCAATGTGTATATAAATTTTTACATCATCAAATTAAAATGTCACTCCATGAGAAATCTTTGTAAAATCGCCTTTTTTCGGCCTTCTGATTGGGTATAACTGGGTAAATATGATTTAACGGTCATGCTCGTTATTTCCACAAAATTACGTACTATTTTATTAAATCTTATCTAAAAATATGATATATCTATAAAAATGACTCTCAGAGATATGAAAATTGCTCTGAACTCGTCAGATTCGCTCACCGCGGTTATTCTCATAGAAATGAATTATCGTTAGTACGGATCACTGCAAGTATGAGTTACCAATCCCAGATATGTGAAGTCGAAAAATTAACATATATACCAGTGGCACATATGTACATATCTCATTATATGGATAAAATAATGGATTTGTCAATCCTTTTTTCTATTTGAAAATCTGTCACATTGCACAAAATGGGATTGGTGAACAATCGTTTTATAATACAATTATTTCATAGTTCAGTCCATTCGAACTAATGCCCTATTGTTTAATAAAATTTGTCTCGGATGCCCGTATCCGGTGCATCGTATCCATTATACTTAATACAGTTATAATTTACGTTTCCTTCAAATTTTCTTTGGTACATCAATAAATGGCTTTACCAAAGGATACGACGCTTGGGTTGAACGAAACATCGCTGCGTCATTAATTCTACGAACGGTATTTATACGTGATTCCGAGGATGGAGGTGATCTATTTTCCGGGACGTTGATCGTTGTATGTCCAGCTCCGCCTTCAGCCATTGAAACTACATGTACCGAAAGTTTACATCTAGTCGAAGCTGAATTCGTAAGGACATCCTAAAAATTGAAAAGAAACACTTGTGGTTATTCATGGTAAATTATTTATTATAACGTAAATTTATTTTTAAATAAGACGACACCGCAATATGTTAAATAAAACGTCGAAATACTCGTGCACACCTTATAAAATTTGATAACCATTTCTTTCGTTACAGTTCTCATGTAGGATACTTCCATGTTAGCCCTGTCGAAATTGTATCGTTGCTCCCATATTTCAGACCAGAACAAACTCGTCAGAGTGCCCAGCATTGTCGGTTTCT
This sequence comes from Neodiprion lecontei, assembly GCF_021901455.1. Lineage (NCBI taxonomy): Eukaryota > Metazoa > Arthropoda > Insecta > Hymenoptera > Diprionidae > Neodiprion > Neodiprion lecontei. The sequence continues at coordinate 26,594,574 of NC_060264.1, read as the reverse complement.
CCAATTTTTTCGTAGCTAAGGAGTCTTTGTGACTTGAGAATTCTTCTTCCGGCATATCAACTAACTGGTTCTGAAAGTGAGAGTAATCGAAAGTACGAAGGAATTCAAATTCTGCAAATGCATTGGAAGTATACACCCAAAAATTCGAGTTTAACGATAGTTCAAAAGAAGCTTGAAAATACAAGCAAATCGCGTTTAACGCGATCCAGGAAACTTACCAACATCGCTTCCAAAAATGCTTCTATTCTTTGATCAACATACTGAGGATGTTTGTCACTTTGCACAGTAAATTTCAGACCTTGCGCACCATTTATTCGTCGTACACTGATGTAGACGATGTAGCCAAGCTGTTCTTTGGTTCTAATGGTATCAAAGTAGGGTTCAAATATTATTTGATTCAGGAGCTCCGAGAGTACGTTCGACTCTATCGTCTCAACACCACATTGGTAGTACACTTGGACGCAGGAACTTTTGTGAAATCTATTACCGACATCGTAAAGAAAGTTACAACCTGAAACATTGTAAATGAAAGTCAAAGTATAGTAGAGAAACAATTTTAACAACAAATAGAGAAAGTCCAACTCATTGATGTTGCACTTACCATCATCTAATTTCACATGTTGACATCGAATTAATTGTCGTGGTAGTAGCGGTGAGAATTGTGGCAACGCGTTGATCAATTTAAATTCAAATATTTTGACCATATCTAACGCTTCCGACTTGGTCACGTTTCCATGTATTAAACATTCAATGTGCACCTTACTTAGCATCTGTTTTATATAATGTTGTAAGTTTTCCGCTGTCAATACTGAAAGCATAGAAATTTTGGCGATCAATACTCAAACTTGGACGCAAGTCTGTAGGATTCAGCCCTTTACGCAGCTGGGTATAACATGAAACTCGCGTGTTACTTACGTGAAGTTGATTTCAGCAAATCATCTGCGGTCCATTTAGTCTCTGACAACAAAACCCCCATATGGTAGTCAGCACGATCGTAAGGCTGGTCAGCTTTCATATTTTTCAGATTCCTAATATACTGAAACCAACACGGTGAGGAATAAATCCATTGAGCATCACAGTATGTAAGTAATACCCACATCACATGATGGTACAAGAGAAATCGTCGTTCTCGCGACATCTTATACTTACACTTTCTTTAAAGGTTTGGAATAGACGCGGATTTACTTTAAAATTGGCCATCTCATCAATGATTTTCTCGAGCAAAATTCGCTGTTTGTCGTTATAGCCCTCGATTGTTAACTAAAGAAAGCATATAATCATTGCATTGCGTAAAATGGCGATATACCTCGTGATATACCTATGTACGTGTATATTCACCTAAAGGTATTGTCTATGATGATCAAAAGAATATAAGGAGCATATTTAACGTCAACTGTAGATACTCACGGTCATTCCGTAATCGTTATGACTAAGAGACCAACAGAGTCCTGCAAGACGGGCAGCATAAGTATATTCGTTCAATGAATCGTAGAACAGGTCCACGAATATGTATCCCAGATTGCAATTAACTGGATCGATGCTTGTGAAAGAACTGAAAATATATATCATGCTCCTAACTGATGTTAAAGTTTTATTTAGTGGAATTTTTAGATCTTTGAATGACAATTCTAATGTTAGATTGAAGTCATGATAAAAATCAGATCAACAGATCAAATGCTAATTAACCACATTGGTCAGAATTTTTCAATCTATTCACATATGGGGTAAATAGTTACAAATGCATTGTCTAAATTCTGCAACTTGATGCGGACAATCACATCAAGACTTTGTATAAAATCAAATAAATTGCTCACCTAACAAAATTGAATCTAAGATTAGCTTTAGGCAAGAGAAATTCATCATCTTGCTTGAACCAAACTCGCATCAGCGCTGTGTCTTCAATAATTACTGGGAATTTGTTCGCCTGTAAAGCCAATTGTAATATTTCATCAGATCGTCGAAAGATTTCGCTGATAAAAGTAAATTATTAACTAATCGAAGAAGCTTGGTACTTACGTCAGGCTCTCGTGGCTTTAGCTCAAAATTTGTTGGTATGAATTCGTTTTCAGCTGGAAGTCGTAGGATCCCGCTCAGACCTGCATCCCTCCAGTCCACAACAATGTCATGTGGTATTTTTTCCATCATATACTCGGTTCCATACCAGGTTTCCGTTTCATTAGTCATATTCTTACACCACCGAGCTACGACAGAGATTCTAACGTATCTTGAAGTCAGATAAGTCAGTAGTTCCTCAATCAAGTCCGGATTCCATTCGTTGGACAACCGAGGTCCTGTCAAGACTTCCCGCGCGGGGTATTCTCGCAAACAACGTACAGTTGAGTTGACTAAATCACAAGGTGACGATTTCTCTTCGTAACGGAAATTTATATTCCGCATTTTTTTGCATTCCTACAATAAACGTATACAACATGTATAATAAGGGATCAGATTGCTTTATAGCCAGACAATCAAACGAACATACTGATAAGAAAGCGAGTTAATAAAAACGTGGTAAAAATAGAAGCCCCGTATAATTGATTAATGAGTACTCACTTCAAAAATCCACGGAATAGGACCTTCTTCTTTCATCAAATTAATGTATTGAAACGTCAACCAGACAATATCACTGACGTTTTTTAGTCCATTTTCCGTTAGGTCAAGATTGATGTTAAAAAACTTGAAACCTCTAGCTCCTCTTCCATATTCAGCTTGTAAGGAATTACTCCAATTATAGGTTTTCAACGCAGACAACAGAGAACCTTTACCTTCATGTCCAAGAAGATGCGAGATATAATGCACCGACTAGCAATGAGAATAAAAACAGTTCAGACGACATTATCTAATTTATTATTTTATAGATAATATCATTGCGAAAGGTTGACCTGAACTTTAAAATTAACTACAATGGCGGAAGCTTATCGATTTGTTTGTATCTGGGGTAGTCCAGACGATAGTACATGTTATCTAAAAATAAATTGAAGAAAAGTTGCGGCCAAATGTTACAATCCAATAACATGTACATTGATGTGCAAAAACAAACGTAGCTCCTTAACGACCACCGGGCCCATTTGGCGTCGGGTATAAAAAAGTTTTCTTTTTAGTCAATGAAAATTCAGAAATAAATTCAAATTTTTCGGAAACTGACAGGGTGGCCACTCAATTCCGCTAACGGAATTCCCTGACATTTCCCGGTTTTCCCTGATTAAAATCATTATTTTTCCCTAACATTTTGATGGACAATTTGTGCAGAAACCACTAAAAACCATAGTAACCTAGGTAAAGTATGGCTCAATATATTAAAGTTATAAAAGTTTTTAAAAATTGTTCATTCCGTTCATTATGATTTTTGAAAGTTGACAAAAACTGAAAGTTTCCATTTGCTTGGTCTTGTTAAGTATATATTTAAGAAGGAGCTCCAAGAAGCGAAATATTTTTAGAGCTATTATTTGAAGATTTATGCTGTTTGCAATGAAAATCGAGGTTCGAAGAATTATGACTAATTAACGAATGTGTAACTTTTTGAAGTATAAATTTTAAAATTTTTTCCCAACGGGACATTTTTCTTTCAAGCGATAAGAATACACCACAATTTATCCAAATTTTGAAATTGACATTCAATACAGCAAAACAATTATTTTATGCGGTGTACTGTCTAGACGCGGCGCGTCTATGCCGTAACAGTTGCGCAGAGCCCTATGTTCAGCGTTAAATTAAAATTACTAATACCGAAGACAGAATTCCGGGTGCTTGTAATTTTTTATTGGATATTTCCTCCTCTTTAAGAATGTTTTTAAAATTTTCGCTAGCGCTTTTACTTTTTGAGTTATTGCCAAAAATCTGAGGCTTCGTTTTTTCTAGACTACTAGGCGTCGGTGAACTTGCGTCTCCACACGCAGTGACGGCCGTAGATGAATCAAACCGATGTCTGGTCGTACTATTGAATTCATGTGACAATCAGCAACTAAGCTTATAATCGTCAATAAGAAAAGAAGAAAAATTGTGACGATGCGGTGATAGCATCTCAATTTTATGGACAAAGCTTTTGAAATCCGTGAGTTCCATAAAAATTCCCTGACATTTCCCGGTTTTCCAGACGGGTGGCCACCCTGAAACTTGCTTTGCGAGAAAAAACGATTTTCATACATTTTTCGTTTAATACAATGGTTTACGATTTCCAGAACATTCTGAACATATTATTTTCGACCAATATATACAAAAACACATTGTTTTCCCGTTTACAACTTTGCCCTAAGTGGACAGTTTTCGAGTAGTGGAAAATGATATCTAAAATATCCACTCTTAAACGGCAGGTGAAAATAATTTGAATATGCACCTTTGGTGGAGTAGAAGTAAAAAATAAATCGGTGACCAATTGTTCACGTTAATTCGGACTAACCTATATATTATATACACACAAATCGCCTAATCAACTAAACTCACTGTAGAGCTGAAATATTCTCCCATGTCCGGTAACGGGAACATTATGCTCAGATATCTGACATCCTTTATGGGTACGGCATACACTCTTGTTTGAAGATCAGAGAATGGATGGTCGATCCAGGTTGTTAAATGAACATTAAAATTTTCCAGATTAGTAAAATATGTAGTAACTAGAGCTTCCAATTCATCGAGACTTTCTAAAAAAATGTTCATTCGTTAGAACAAGCCCAATTAATTGTACATTAAATTGTAAATTGTGCAGTAAAAATATTACTATTCTCTGACCTTTTCCAATTACGCTGAGCGACATGATGCTGGCTGAATACCACGTTTCGTGAAATTTCAACAGTTCGTCTCTGATGTTGATATCAAGCCACCTCGGAATTGTGCCCAACGTCTCCTTATTTCCCGTTCCAAATTTCGAGTACGGGTGCATGGGATTTGCCAATGATTTATGTAACTGCGTAATTCGCCATTTATCGTCCATTAGGTTTGATTCATGCTCAAGATCAATAACATTCAATTCCCTCTCGATGGCTGACTCGGTGAACAATGGGTTCAGAAAAATCTGAGAAAACCGGTCCAAGGCCCCGGGTAAATTTTCGGGGTTTACATCAAAGTAGTAATTGGTGAAATCTTCGCCGGTAGATGCGTTACATGTTCCACCATGGTCGTAGATGTATTTCGTATAACCATTCTCCGCTGGATATGCCTCTGTTCCAAGAAAAAGCATGTGCTCGCAAAAGTGTGCCAGACCTGGTAATTGTATGGGGTCATTCATACTTCCTGAAATGAGTACAAAGTTGCTGCGATGAGGTGAGTGAATTAATTGGAAATGAAAAAATTTTCACGGGTTATACGAGTATAACTTACCGACTTCAACGCTGAGAGATGCAGCGCTTTTGTCAGTCGTTGAATCGCTTATCAGTAGTACCCTCATATCATTCGGTAATATCAGACCTCTGTAAAGTCTTTTGTCGTTCGGAGATTTGATTATATCATTAAAGCGTATTCGATCGTTTATCCCGAGCAACCTTTGTCTTGAAACGCATTCAATTATAACCAATAATTAATGAATGAGTACTTGGTGAAAGATACGGTGTTTGTAAATTTAAAAAAAAAATACAAATATTCACTAACTGGGAGTAAATAGCCGTTTTCCTTCGACTGGTATTGATACTTTGACGTAGTTTCTCCATAATTGCAATCCGATCAGAAGTGGACAATATGAAAATATCTGGGATAGGTGTCGTGAAGTAACAGGAAATCTGGAAGAACACGAAACCTGTTGTGTACACGGAAATTAAGCTCATCATGTAAGCTTAAAGTGCGAGGAGAACACGTTAATCTACGCCGAATTTGTGAAACTACCGAAGATCATATCAGCACCTCACTTAGTTAGAGAATTGAAGTAATATTTGATGGATAGTAACCATCTGCGTACAAGGTTTGACGTGGTAGAGAAATATCCAGGGTACGCGTAATCACGTATTTAAAATACACCAAGTGTATTTCTCAGCAAAATAACCAAGTTTGGAGTCCTTACGATTACGATTACGTGACCGATGTTTTAAATAAAATTGTTCTGAGGAGGGCTCCCATCAGGGCTGAAACGTTAACACAATGAAAAGAAGTGTTTTGATGTCTCGACCTTCATATCCAAGAATAATATTATCCAACAATTCACCAAGGTCAAGGAAAAAATCGTCTTCATTATGTCTAACGTTGCTGCTCCGAAAATGATCGCGAGCATTGAAATCCCCAATAAGTAAAGTGACAAAAAAATTTAAACTCATAATCGGCTTTTCCATACCGAGAAATTTGATGAGGAGTTTGTAAGAAATCGAAAGGACAAATTGTTTTGGATCTACAAGACAATTTAAAAATGAACAATCATGTACATTTTCGGATATGTAATTCTGTTTAAAAAAAATCCATGGATATTTATATACGCAGCTGCAGTAGAAATGTCATAATAAAAGTTTTATCTGTAATTTTGTATGTAACTTATTTCACCAATATGATACACATGTATGAAATTTGAAAAAACAAATTTCTGCAATATTTCAGAAATATTTTAGTTCTTACGCAATGAATGGCGGAGACTCGGACATTGCTGTAACATTACGCAATATAAGCGCAATCATTGCCAATGTTGCAAAGTTATGTTGCTGCAAAGTCTCGATGCTGTATGGGATGATAATATCAACATTGCTGTGCTGCCACAGCCATGTCTCAATTAAACGTACGATATTGAAATTCTTTTCATAAGGCAGATTTTACCAACGTGTGAGAATTAAACTGTCCTTTTTTGTAGTACTATTTAAAATTTCATACGAGTAGCTTTCAGAGCAATAAATTAGTGACTTGACGATATTTTTCCGCTAGACACGAATGATTCTCAACATATTTTCTCCGAATAAATTTTAACGTAAAGCATGCAGGCCTTTTCCTATAAAAGCTACCTATTTCCCACACCATTTGGCTCATGTATACCAGAATTCATAAAATTTAATTCGAGCATAATTATGACATTCAAGTTCGCCCTGTGCTGCAACGTAACATGGCCAATGTACCGTGAGATATATCGAGCCCAAACATAGAAACAAGCCACCTCAACGCCTACACATAGGCAACCAGGTGTTACAATTTCGATCCTGAGACGGCAAATTGTAACTCCGATTGCCTCTCTGTAGGCGCCGAGGTAGCTTGTTTCCATGTTTAGGCCAGGCTGGCTAGGCAGACCGGCACTTTTATCCTGTTTACAAGGTTATCACCTTGATCGGTAGGTCAGAACGTCCCGCGAAAACATGAACCTAAAGTAATCTTATGTTATGATGATCACCTAACGTAGTGATATTAATCACAAAAGGTATGTAAGCACTCTAAAAACTATAAAAGTTTTTCTGAACTCTGTACACATAAACACACCCTACTTTCTACAGCAAATCTGTGGACAAAAAACTATTTTATTAGTAATTTCATTCTTATATCTGAGGAATGATTGTTAAAATTATGACATACAGTTAGACACTCGCACAAAAGATATATTTCCAGCAGCACAATCTGCAGTTACCAAAAATATACCAAAGTTGGTATATTTAACATGTTTGAAAATCCGGCACGCTTTTAAAGTTATATCGTGATCGTGTAAACTGTACACACACAATTCATGAATAAAAACAAGTAAATCCAAATGAACTTACTAGGAACAAACTATAGGCTTATACCACTACTTCGAAATGATTAAAGTGTTTTCAAATATCCGCGAGAAAACTCGGAAAGCAATAATCGTACAATTGTATCGCATGATGTTTCCTGTACAGAGTAATTTGACGACTGTCACTGCCAACCAACACCGAGTACACTCGACTGATATCCTGATTGTGAGACTAATCCTTAACCATTGTGAACATCATCCTTCTCCCAACATGTCGTCAAACTGAAAAAGAAAGAGTTAGTGTCATCACTTTCTTGACTTCCATGAATAATAATCGTACCTATAAATTTGACTGAATTTTTCTCTCCCGTGGAGGAAAAATAGCTGTTACACAGCCTGGTGTATGACACATCATTACGTTATTTCGAAACCTCATAAAAAGTAACACTGGACGTACCCGTGCACCCAAAAATATAAATTGGTTACGCACTTAATTATCGACATTCAAAATTTGGAAAAGATTTTCAAACTTTTTCGACTGAAAATCACTTCCTTCTCGGTGAATTTTTTCAAACGTCTGCCGTATTAGTTTTTTTTTTTTTACACTGTGAGCCAGGCTCGCAGCGTAAGAGTTTACTCCGAAAGACAAAAGGTATAGCTAATAATGTGCAGTTATATGCAATTGTATTATTAAAACGTTTTTTGTGTCCAAGGAAAGATTTTTCATGCAAATAACGGTTAATGCTATTATTTCCGACCAATTCCCGTTGCATCAACTCAATTTTCTGGTTAACTGTCTACCTAGTGTAACGAACTGTCCGGAATCATTTTTTCCTCATTTGAATCATGCTAGCTTCAAGCAATTGGAAGTTTCAAGCTTCGAATTGGTTTTTCAGGATATTTTTCTTTGCAAACTCTGGTTTAGTTTGTTCAGTCATGACATTTTGATTAAGAAATTGCTCGAATAACAAAATACTCCAGTATTATTTATTAAACTTATGATGTATAATTCTAATTTCAATTTAACGGCTACGACCGTTAAGAGAAAGTCTCTGTTTTAACACAACGATCAACTGACTTTAGAAGGAATTAATTGTATACTGGAGAAGGAAATGGTTTCAGAAGCACAGAGTTACACGTAACAACGACCATTTCTTGACTTAAACTTTTTTGTTACTTTTTTTCTGCAGAGTTTGGTCAAATTCACGTTAATGGGTATACTTTGCGGGTCATAATACTGCTTCAATTGATTCCAGATTAACCTCATTAACGACCATTTTCTGTTTTGCCCGAGGAAACAGGACCTGATCCGTGTTTATGTGCCGCAACCTCAGTCAAAGAAATGACCCAAATAGAGTTGAAAACTGGGCAATTCAAAGCCCATCTTTTTTTTAATCGAATAGATATCAATTGCAATTATCAGGCTAGCAGTACGATGGTTCAGACGCGGGAGAAAAATCAAATTTATTTAGCTCTATTAGAACCAGGTACGACTTCCGAAAAATGAATAATTGTAATACGCACACAGCTGAAGACAGAGAATAGTGCTCGTCCATTTTGCTCCGAGATCATAGAAGCAGCTGTGACAATATTTTGAAACTATAGTTTGGTTTTTTCGTTGGCACACAACATGAATGGTTCTGTTGATAACGAAAGAATTATAATTTTGTAATGACGTTCTTTATTTGAAAATTCATTAGCGATTGAATCGCTCACTGCTACTACAAAAATAATCAAATATTCTATTGCACTTTATTTACTGCACGTATGTAGAATGTATGTACCAAGTGACTGCCGATGAATTTGGAAATTTTTTCAAAGTTTGCTTCCTGTTATCATTTTCAAACGTGTAACAGTGATTGAGGTGCAAATTACAAATTATTACCAATTCGGGTGTAACATAAACAAATTGCATGCATATTAATCATGGATACACGTAGATATCTAATTTTCTAACGCAACGGTTGATTTATGACATAATTTTTCTGTTTGAAAGTTTTTCTTTGAAATCGTGAACAAATTTCCCTGTCGTATTGGAAAAAAAAAAAGGGACTAGTGACCAATAATTCCATATCGTAATCGTTCAGTCAAGGCTGTTGGATCGATGTGATTAGATAATACTCAAGGCTATGGCATATAGACCTAAGATAAGAAAAGTTTATGCCTCTCCTAAAATACATGTCACGACTCTATCAATTCATAACATTTTAAAGACCTAGGCGTGGAGCATCACATGTACTTAATCACTGTACCCGAACATTATAACTTCGATCTTCGCCCTTTTCTGGGTATATCAATGAATGGCTGCAGTAGAGGATATAATGCCTGGCTAGATTTAAATGACATCACGTCCTTAATTCTATGGGGTGTATTTGGACTGGTTTCCGTAGAGGGGGTTGATCCTTCCTCTGCAACGTTTGCCTCTGCATGTCCAGCACCACCTTCCACCATTGAAACTACATGGACTGAAAGCTTGTGTCTACTTGGGGATGAACTGTGTATAGCGTCCTAAAATATAAAGTACGTAACGCTATTTGTAGCTATACATCTGTAAATCATTTTTTAACACGAGATAATACAGTGATACTGATTAAATCGGCAAGAACGAGAAACATACCTTATAAAATTGAATGACCATTTCTTTCGTTATAGTTCTCATGTAGGATACTTCGATGTTAGCTTTATCGAAATTGTATTGTTGTGTTGAGATTTCGGACCAAAACAAAGCCGATAAAGTGCTCATCATTTTTGGTTTCTCCAATCTTTTTATAGCCAGAGCCTCTTTGTGTCTGTGAAATTCTTCTTCTGACATATCAACTAGCTGCCCCTGGAAAAGCAAAAAAATCGGATGTACACAGGAATTTGAATAATAAGTAACAAAACAACCAAAGATCAGTTTGAAACGACAAACAAATGTTAATTTTAATCCAGGAAACTCACCAACATCGACTGCAAAAAGGCTTCTATTCTTTGTTCAACATGCTGGGGATGCTTGTGACTTTGCACAATGATTCTCAGACCTTGCGCACCGTTTGTTCTTCTTATTCCACTAAATACGATGTAGCCAAGCTGTTCTTTTGTCCGCAAAGTATTAAAGCAGGGTTCAGTTATAATTTGGACCAATAACTCTAGAAGCATGTTTGATTCTGTTGCCTGAAGATGACATTGGTAGTATACTTCGGCACATGAACTTCTGTGTAATTTGTTCTCGATCTCGTAAAGGAAGTGACAACCTGAAATTTAGTAATTCAAATTAATACGTCATGCATTTTATTATCTACTAATTTGCAATTACCAAACTATACTGGACTGACAGCTATTACACTTACCATCGTCTAATCTCACTTCCCGGTGTAAAACTAATTGTCGAGGCAATAACGGTGTAACTTGCGGCAACGTATTAGTCAATCTTGATTCAACAAGTTTGACAATATCTAATGCTTCCGACTTGGTCACGTTTCCATGGATTAAACATTCAATATGCATTTTTCCTAGAATTTGTGGTATAAATTGTTGAACCCTTTCCACTGTCACATCTGAAATCATAATGTTTTGTGAACGTTAATATTTAATTACGTTGCTTGAAACTTACTTTTCATTAGCTTATACAGATCAGTGTTGGTTGGGAGCATCCAATTACGTTCCATAACTAATTACATTCGAAGTACTAATTACAAATGTAATGTAACGAAAGTGTAATTTGAACGAAATCAATTACAAATTAAAAAAGTAATTTAAAATTGATTTCGATTTAATTACAAATAAGTTATAATTTGTATTTAATTAATTACAAAAATACGCCCAACAACGCTACAGATATACTGTAGTTCAGTCTTTAATGTAATCACATAAATGAAATTTCCATCTTACTCACGTGAAGTTGCATCTAACAGTTCATCCTTGGTCCAAACAGTTTCTGCTAGCAAAACTGCCAAATAATAAACGGCATGTTGATAGGGTTGCTCAGCATCAAAATTTTTCAGGCCTCTAATATACTAAAACCAACACGGTGAAAAATATATTCACAGAAAATCAACATGCCTGCAATACCAGCACTGATAATATTCTTACTGGTTATCGAATAGTGTTATAAACAAAAAATTTATCATATAATGATCTACTTACATTTTCTTTTATAATGTCAAATCGTTGCACATCAATTCTAAAACTGACCATTCGATCAATAATTTTCTCGAGCAAAACGTGTTGTTTGTCATTATAGCCTCCAATTGCTAGCTGGATGAAAAAATAACTAGTCTAATGATGTGTTGGTAAAATAGCATAAGCTTGTCACCACCGACACAAAATACAAAAAAAGTGCAATGGCAATTTGCATAACATATCACATCAATTAATTACTCACAATCATTCCATATTTGCTATTACTAAGTTCCCATTTCAATCCTGCAAGATCAGCCGCATAGGCATATTCGTTTAACGAATCACAAAACAGCTGCACAAACATGTAGGCTAGATTGCAACTTACTGGATCCATATACGCTAAAGGACTGAAAATATATGTTATGCTAAAAACTGATATTAAAGTTTTCTTTACTGGAATTTTTAGATTGAAGTCACAATACAAATCAGATCAAATACTAATTAATCACATTGGTCAGAATTTTTCAATCGATTCATATATGAAGTAGGTAGGTACATATGCATTGTCTAAATTCTGCAGCTTAATGCGGATATTCACATCAAGATTTTGTATAAAATCAAATAAATTGCTCACCTAACAAAGTCGAAGCTAAGATTAGCTTTAGGCAAGAGAAATTCATCATCTTGCTTGAACCAAACTCGCATTAGCGCTGTATCTTCAATAATTACTGGGAATTTGTTTGCCTGTAAGACCAATTGTAATATTTCATCATGTCGTCAAAGATTTCGCTGATAAAAGTAAATTAATAACTAACCAAACAAGCTTGGTACTTACGTCAGGCTCTTGTGGCTTTAGCTCAAAATTTGCTGGTATGAATTCGTTTTTAGCTGGAAGTCGTAGATCCGAGCTTAGACCTGCATTCCGCCATTTCTCAATAATGTCATTTGGTATTTTTTCTTTCATATACCGAGTTCCATACCAGGTTTCCTTTTCATTAGCAATGTCCTCATACTGCTGCGCTACGACAGAGATTCTAACATTTTCTGGAGTCAGATAACCCAGAACCATCTCAATTAACTCTGGCTTCCATTCCCTCAACAGCCGAGGCCCTGTCAATATTTCTTGCATAGGATACTCTTGCAAACAATGTACAGTTGAATTTACCCAACTACGTGGTGATGACTTTTCTTTGAAACGGAAGTTCATTGCAGCTATATCTTTGCATTCCTATAACAAATATCAATGCATAAAGTGTGAAGAACGATAAACGAGAGATGTTATTAGTAATCAGGAATAAAAACTTTCCAACGATGAATTAATGAACTCTTACTTCAAATATCCATGATACGGGACCTTCTTTTTTCATCAAATTAATGTATTGAAAAGTTAGTGTGACAATGTCATCGATGTGTTTGATACCCTCTTCAGTTAGATCAACATAGGTACCAAAAAAACCAAAACCTCTGGCTGCCTGCCGTTGTCCGGATACCAAAGAATTACTCCAACCTTTAGCTTTTAATGCAGACAATAGCGAACCCTCACCCTCATGCCCAAGGAGATGTGAAATATAATTGGCTGGCTAAGAACGAAATATTACAAATTATCTTATCGGACAATATCGCGATGATATGACTGTGCAAATTAGCATCAACTTACTATTAGTATGTAAAAATATTTTATGTGTATTTAGATATGCTACTCTAATAAATAATAATATAACTAGTATGCTAATTGCCAATTCAGCCAATGAGTACTTAATTCAACAACTTACTGCAGATCTGAAATGTTCACGTAAATCAGGTATCGGAAATGTCATGTTCAGATTTCTCACATCTTTGATGGGTACAATATACCATCTTGTTTGAAAGTTCTCCTTAGAAAATGGGTGTTCATCCCAAGTCGGTACATCGACGTCAAGATTTTCGACATTAGAAAATAGTTTAGTAACTAAGGTTTCCAATTCATCAAGACTTTCTACAGAAGTAACATTTCGTAAATATAAAGTCTATTTCTTGGTTCATTGAAATGCTTGAAAAATAATATTACTCAATCTTTTAGGGTAGTATTAGGGTTGCAAAAACACCGTAAGGTGAAAAAAATAACTGACCTTTTCCAAGTACACTTAGCGACATGATATTGGCTGAATACCACTCTTTGTGAAATTTCAACAATTCATCCCTGACATTGATACCATTTTTCTTAGGAATTACATCCAATGTCTCTTTATTTCCTGTTCCAAATTTCGAGTATGCATGATTTGGATTTGCAGATGATTTTTCCAACTGATCCATTCGCCAAGTGTCATTGCTTATATTTTTCTCATGCTCAAGATTAACAGCATTCAATTCCCTCTCGGTAGCTGTCTCAGTGAACAATGGTTTCAGAAAGAACTGAGAAAACCTATCCAAGGCTCCAGACAAGCTTTCTGGAGTCACGTCAAAGTAGTAATTCGTGTGATCTGGGAAAGTAACCGCGTTACTTTGCCCACCATGTTCTGACAGGTATTTTCCATATTCATTTTCAGCTGGAAATTTCTCTGTTCCAAGGAAAAGCATGTGCTCACAGAAGTGGGCCAAACCGGGAAGATCTGCAGGATCGCTCATGCATCCTGAAATTGATCGGTAGATATAGTGACTTAAGTAAAGAGCTACAAGAAAATCAAGTTGATAGCTTACCAACATTAACATCAAGCGATGCAGCACTTTTGTCAGTTGTTGAATCGCTTATGAGTAATACCTTCATTTTGTTGGGTAATATAAGACCCCTATAAAGCCTTTTATCATTCTGGGATTTGCTTATGTCATTAAATCGAATCGTATCATTTGTCTGAACAGGTGATGTTGCCATCGTAGCGGTTACCTCTGACGACTCTCGCCTTAAATAGATGCAATATAATCATTAAATATTTTAATCAATATATGAAAATATTAATGTAAAGATTTGGTAAAACCCTTAAAGGATTGGTAAACAGTTAGTTTTATAGCAAAAAACAGTGCAAATATTTACTAACTTGCATACGGGAGCCTCGTTTGGATTTATATCAACGTTTTGACACAGAGTCTCCGTAATGACTTGTATTTCAATTGATAAAAAAAAAAATTTGTTTACATGACAAATCGATAACAGCTGGCTAATCAACCGACAAATTTCACGAATATCGCTATGAAACTGTCAGGTGCTGCCTACAGACCAGTGCAAACTCGTGCCTTGAATTTATTTCTTCCCGTTTGCACTCATTGATTATAATAACAACACATAAATATTGAATCGCTAAACATAACCCGCGGGGTTAATCGTAATGCAAAAATGCGTCCTCGGAATCAAGCGAGTCAGAAAAGAAGGGAGTCAAGGTCCTAATACCATGACAAAGAACGTGAATAAGTTGGAATGAGCTGAAACACGTTATGGGCGACCAATGTGAATAACCTATTCGAACAACCATTGATCCCGTGCCAACACACAGTGAACAAGTTAAAAGAACTGCCGCGCTATGAAGCTAAATCCACCTTGTACAAATTTTTTAACTATTCAATTTCCAATTGGATAATACGAAGCAGTTTCATTGGTCAGATTAGATCAGATCTAACAGCAGACCCCCAATAATATCGCCATGCATGCAAGTCTGTAGCCACAGACTCTATAAATCTAGGATAGTTGCACATCGCCAAGCCGCACATCTTATAATTTAACCTCTAATTTCTAATTTCTGATACGTATTTAGGTTTAATAAATACCTGATAAATCTCGACGAATGTAGAGAAGCATAGAGCGGCCGATATCTAATCACCTTCAAAGAAAACATTTACTGATTATATTTTATTATTAAGTAGAAATATTAGATTTAAAGACCTCAATTCGTTAACTACCGAACAGTTTTAGATATATTTACTTTGGTTCTACTTATGTCCGCACCTGCAAAGAACCGCGCCAACGGAAAAATTCACAACATATCTCAAAATTGGTTATACAAATATTTTTTACCTATATTGAACAGTATTGAATATCTATATTATTACGTAAAATTATAAAGTATAAGGAGCATTAGTATTAGGGTACATTTTTGTTACTTTTTCCTAGAACGTAGTATTACAATGCAATTAATGAGAATAGTGCATATTAAACTTTTATTTATTGTTTGGCAATAATTATGGTGTGGTACAAACTATAAAAGTAGACGTAATGAACAGTAGTTGCATTTAAAAAACTTGCTAAACGTATCCTACAATCGGTTGGATAGTTGATAGATGAAATCCGTACAGGAAGAATTATTCACCAGGCGATGTGATATTTGTTCAATCGAACAATAAATAAACTCTTGCCAGGTGCCGCGATTGCTGCTAGATTATAGTACTCAAGCAATGAATTTTTGTAACTATTAGTTAAGTGAGAAGGCGGTAATGTTGATTAAGTAGAATACAGCCCCAATGTGATGAAAATTCGAAGATAACACTGCCTCTGCGAAACGTTTATGATTTCTGATCTGATATCGTTGCTCATTCAACACATGTGCACAAACTGTCTTCAAACAACGTTCCTGCTTAAATTGGTAAACTCGATAATGGAATAGATGAACATCTTATTCAGCTAAGATTATGAAACTGTAGTTGCAATTTACCATTTGTTTTTTGTCGACAAGTTTTTGACATAAATGTAATAATTACATAGGTCTTCCCATGCCGCGGCCTACCGGCATTTGAGGTGCATCCCCTCCTCCACTTTTTGGATTTTTAATTGTCTCATCGACAGACAGAATTAGACAAGCAGCCTCGCTCGCGGCCGTCAATGCATTAATTTTTACAATAGCTGGCTCCCATACGCAGGCTTCTAAATTATCTGCTATGTCCTCAGAGTTGATGTCAACACCATACCATTTGTTTCCTTGATGATGTTTCTGCCGTAATTTGTTAAGAATATTCGTCGCATCGAATCCAGCATTGTCGCAAAGTTGTCTACAAGAAAGAAGAGAACAGAATTGTAAATAATGAACAAGTGCAATTCAAACCTAGGAAATTGGGTGTCGGTACATACATACCTAGTTAAATTTCCACATTAGACCATAATCAGTAGGTTGCATTAGGTATAGAATTAAAGCGACCTACATACCTGGGAATAACTTCCAAGGCACGTGCAATTGCTCCAATAAGAAGCTGCTCTTTTCCAGCAATGGTACGCGAATAATCACGAAGGGTGCGTGATAGTTCCATCTCAATAGCACCACCGCCAGCAACAACCGCATCGTTCTTTATTGTACGTCTGACAATCATAATGGCATCGTGAAGGGACCTTTCGGTCTCTTCCAAGAATTGTTCAGCACCTCCTCGTAGGACGAGGGTGCAAGTTTTAGCGTTCAAGCACCCAGCAAAGAAATTGAATCTGAAGAAATAAGAGTAAAAGTTTTTAATGCAACAATGCAAGTGTTTCAATCAAATTTAATCTATACCAATGATAATATTTGCCAACCTCTCTCCACCAATTTGCTTCTCTTCAAAGGATTCACATTTTCCGAGAATAGCGTCGTTTATATCGTGAACAGTCGACATGACTGCACCACCGCAAGCCTTCATGGTTCTCTTCAAATCCTCGTCGGGAACACGGCCAGCACAGAACATGTCTCTGTCTGCAAAGTACTGGGTTGCTACATCTCCTATCGGCAGCTTAGACAGCACAACATTAGCTCCACTTTGGTGGATTTTGTCCAGCTTCTGATACAAAATTTGCCATTCTGCATCGACGATCTTCTGATATTCTGCCACATTGTCCACTCTGACCTCGGCATTATCCCGCTCTGCCTTAAGCTCCAATTCAATATTCAATAAAGCAATTTTACATGGTTTATATGTCTTTGGCTGCATTTCAAAGCCAGCATACGAGAATGTTTTTTTGAAAGCTACACCGGCGACTAGGAGAGAATCTTCCAGAGAACCACCAGCCACCTATAAGTGAGCAACAGTTTAGTTTTGCAACTTTATATAGCCAAGGTTTTCTAGTACACATTTACATATTTTACAGATAATTTTTACCTTCTTAATACCAATCATGTTAAGTGGGAGAAGCTCGTCCAATTGCAGAACAGCATTCACAACCATTTTACTGAAAAAGTCCTTCTGTTGATGAATAAGTTTTGAACTCATTGCAGTGGCAGCACACTTCTCCAACAAAGCTCTGTGCTCTTTGATGTTGGATTTCTCGATTTTAACACTGAGAGAATTAATCTTCTCAATAGCGAGCTGAGTTGCACGTCGAAAGGCTTTGATAATAATTCGAGGATGTACACCTTCCTCTATGAATGGTTTTACCTGCTTCAAGAATTCCCCAGCCAATAGGACAACACTTGTTGTGCCATCTCCGACCTGGTCATGATTAAATTACAACAAATTATAATTTCACATTTTAAATTCCAAAAGAATGACATTTTCAAAGAATATAATCCATCAAATGTAATGTATGAACTCGATTGAAACAATACCGATCCTCAAAGTTATTGCCAGTCTATGAGTTCAGTTTTAGTGTTACTCTCCTTGACGTTGTATGATACAATGCAATCTTTTTAATTATCCATACAGTTTTAACAACAAAGAGGTTTAGTTCCATTTGTCGAAGTATTTTAGTAATTTCACAGATTATTACCTCAGCATCTTGTGACTTAGCTATGTCGACCAATGTTTTTGCCGCAGGATGTACAATGTCCAGCAGTTTCAAAATTGTGGCACCATCGTTTGAAATAGTGCTCTTGCCATTTTGATCTACGATGAGCTTGTCCATACCCCGAGGGCCAAGGGTTGTTCGGACAGCATCCACCACCATTTGGCACGCATTTATGTTCGATATAAGTTGAGGCTTACCCTGGGTCGTATCTGTCCCCTCTTTCAACAGAATTATTTGAGGTTGCTGAAAATAAGAAATATGATACTTAGACAGTTCTACAAAGATTTCAACTTTTGCGGTACTATATCAAGTGCCTGAAATAAATTTGTGTATCGGTTTTGTTACAAGGCCGATAAAATTAATACAATACTATCTTGCCAGTTTAATCGAACGAATCAATTGTAAATTAATGTACCCTCATGAATCTTCCCATCTTTAAGGATTTTTTCAAACACGATGATCAACAAATTTTTTTTGCATTCCTGAGAAACTTGATTGCCAATTACGAAACAAAATTCGTGTAACATCCTAATTTCTTGTTTCGCCTTCAACTGTCAATTTGTACGATTCTTTTGTTTTTTAATCTTCACTTTTTCATAAATTCACCAAATGACTACCCAAGTTATATGGTAATATTTGACACACCCAAATTGTGCGTATATTACCGTGATAATTCAAACAATGAATAAAAGTAAATTAAAATCAACTATCAAACGTGGAACGCCGCCACTAAGTGGTATAAATTATTGTGTTAGATGATTGTTTCTGGAATAGCGGGGGCGGATCAAGATTGCGACGACTATGGACGAAAATAATTCCTTATAAGGTTAGGACGTTGTGGGACTGCGATTGTTTGACAACCCGTCGAATACATTACACGGGACATTTTGCACATTACCATTTTTTGTCAAGAACGGTAAAATCTTCGATGCCAATTTTAATCGTCAATTATTAAGAAAAAGAACAATGATATCAAACAAAACACCGGTTCTTTGACAAACGTATATTTATTAGAAACAGAGTACTGTAATATTAAACACATATATTCTCTACTATTCAATTCACAATATCACAGCACCGCGTTAGGCCTGGGATTTAAGATGCCTGAGTTAGCGCTGGATATAAATACTTCGTACCATTTTGATAATTTCTCGTGACTCCTACAGCACAACGATGGGCGACGTTCCACCCCGTTGGTTACTTCCTAATAAACTGAATCAGCGGAAGAGGGCACGCGATGTTCGAGATCATTCGATGTGCGCGCCTAAATCTGTACACCACTTGAAACTGCATGCATACACAACGGATCTTCTTTCTGTTTTCTATGTGCACATGCGTGGCTAACCACTCTACAATACCAAACCTTTTTGTATGTACATACACGCGATTTCTTAGTTACACAACGTAGCTATGATTAGGCCTAATGTAATTTCCCGCGAAGTACGAGGTAGCGTGGCGGCAGTTTCAAAACGCATTGATACTTTATGCTCGCATATGCACACTATTGGTATGTCTTTATGAAATAAATACATAGATGTAAATTATTATGGTTCTAAATTGTATAATTTATTAACATATCACGAAGAATATGTCGAAAAAAACATAACTGTAATACGTATACACTGTACTATGCTGATACGAATTTAGCAATATTATACACTTTTCATTTTGTAGGATGTAGAGTAGGAAAATTAACGTCAATTCATGTCTTAAATTAAATGCTAGAAAATGTACTAAGGAATAACACTGAGGGAAGATTACAGAACGCTAACTTATCTTCGTTTTACGTGCTTGGGAATAGTATTTTTTTACATTTACTGAACGACCCCCACCTCTGCTTAATAATTATACATTCTGACTAGTCTAATTTATGATAATAGTGAAATCTTAATTACATATCAAGTTCACAAGGAATATTTAATCATTCGATTCTCACATTTACTTTATTTACAATAATAACACGTTAAATTGGATTGTTGCTAGCTGTTTAGCTGGTGACTTCTTTTCCCTGTAAAAATAAATACATTACACATTATAAAACTTGATTCAATCATTATAGCATGTCATATGATTTCATAACTCACAAACTATTGGTGATAAAACAATCTATCTAGCGTACATAGCTTAAAAAATAACAACAATAATTTGAATCTCACAGCTTGGAGTCTGTGCTGCAGGTGCGAGATATTCGATTTATAAAATGTTTGGAATATGAATAAAATCCTTGATTAATATTTACCCATTCCCTTGCAATCAGCAGAAGAGTCGTATTTTCCAGTTTAGGTCCAATAAGAGGATTCATTTGTGCCATATAGCAACAAAGCCAGCTGAAGACATTTTTTACACATAAAAAATTGACTAAGTTTCAAGTTAATTATTCACTACCACAAACTTTCTGGGAATCAAGTTTGAGTGTACATTATTTTTTACTTCTTTATGACATTTTGCAAAGAAACTAAACTTCAATTGTTATTAAAAGTAGTAGAGAAATGTAAAAAAAAAATTATAGCTTGGTAGGGTTGCGAGAGGCGGTAACATGTACTTACAATAACCAACACGTAGCTGCCGTCAGTATTAAAATGGCTTGCAGGATTCTGAAATGAATAAAATTAGTAGTTATTTATTAACAAATTCATATTCAACAGAATAACCATAAGTATTTAGTGTTGTTAGTAGATTAATAATGAGAATCGAGTTTTCCAGTGATAGAAAAAATGTGTTTTGTAAATTGCCTACTACTGTTTTTTGATAATTAAAAGTAAATAACGGTCAAAATTATTGGAATAGCTCAAGGAATCGAATATGATACAAATACTAGAGTCAGTTTGATGTATAAATTTAAAATAAATTGCAGAAAAGTGGGATGGGCCATTATTGAGCAGAATACGTCAGTGTAAAGTGTGTTCTCCTTACCCTCTGTTCGGACCTTTAGGTACCAAAAACGGGAGAACAATTCCAACCACACCCCATAGAATCGTAAAAACTAGAACAGCTACGGGCGATGCACTCATTTTCGCGAATTTTTCCTTATCAGAGATGAAAAATGCTGATCGAATCTAGTGCTTCAGCAGAATGCAAATGGCCTTCTGACTGTAGGAGTGTTAAATCACATGAGCATTGAACATTAACGTAGTAGTCACGAGAAGAGCCACCGGATGATGATTTCATCTTCCCCACTTGGTTCTCGTTGCTCACGACCGATGGCGGTCCTAGAATGCACGCTGCTAGCCACATGTCAGAAGCACATGCTCAAATTTCTGTTATAATTTAATCATTTGTAAATGAAACAATGATTGTTTACTTATTTTTAAGCTATTCTGTGCAAGTAGAAGTAATAGTTTAATTTATATGTGTATGCGTTCTAAGGGCGTGAGGCATTGAATGACGTCACTCCTATAACTGACATGAATCTCGATAATTGTTTAGAATTACACGCTTAACGTGAAAAACATTGAAATCGAATTGCTTCGCTAGCCGAATCAATGGGGAATTTATGCACTATTTAATCGAAGACTGACTGTTATAAAACAATTTTCTGTACGGAAATACGTTATATGTATGTACATACATTATACATTTATAATGTGAGTTCAACATTTCTTACTTTTCATCACCTTTGGTAATATCAGAAAAGTTTTGGTTTCGGTCGAAAGCCACTTTTTCCAATTTCAGCGAATCTTTACTTTCTCAAAACTCAAGAATCCAAAAAACAGGTTTTTAGAAATGTAGGCCTGGATGTCGGTGTGTTCGACAAACTCTCGCGGTGATCTGGGAAACGGCTTGATCAAAACATTTGAAACTTACCGAATTTTACAATCAAATTACAATGTCCCGTTTAATTTAAACTTCCGGTTCTACCAAAAATGAATCGATTCTCAACGTTTAACCGACCAGCCTATCCGTTTCCTTCTTTATTACTTTTTCGGAATGAACAATTATGTTTTTGGTAGTTTATACATTTATTATTAAAAAAATGTACATTTTTTGTTTTTCAGACTTTTCGGCCATGTTCGAGATCATCGCGGAAGTTTATTGGACAGACCGACAGACTCTCCCCTTTTCGTGGTGATGAAAAGTATCGCGAAAAAACTGTTTCTTAATCAATAACAAATTATTGATGAAATATGGATAATATTGTCGGCTCCCGATGTTGTACATACCGATGTAGCTATACCTTGGTCTAAGTAGAGTTAAATTATCGCGCGCGGATAGGGTAAAGTAGTGACCATTACTTCGGAGAAACGATTCACTGCCTTTACACTTCCTTGTGTGTAAGCGGCAACAGTCGTGTATATGTATACGTACGTATATTGTTCTGCGGTGAAAGTTCAGTCGTTGCGTGGCAAGCTACCAGTAAACTGAAATATCGTTTCGGTGACGTCCAGTAGTCGATGTACCTTACCAACGTGAGGGTGTATCGAATTCTTCACTCGCAGTGACAAACAGCATAACTTGTTCAGCATTTTGTAACATTTGTAGATTAATTACCTGAAAATGGCATCGAGCGGTCCAGCCTTTGATTCAAATTGCATGACCCTGACGCGGTTCGTCTTGGCCGAACAACGCAAGGTACCAACGGCAACGGGTGATTTGACTCAGCTGTTAAACAGCATTCAAACGGCAGTCAAAGCTGTAAGTTCAGCTGTGAGGAAAGCTGGCATCGCAAATATGTAAGCTTTAAACTTTATACACTCTTAGTTATTTTTTATAAAAAACAGATGGGTCCGTGGTTCCGCGCCAATTCAAAAAGTGCGATTTCTGTGTACGGATTGCCCGTTCGAATTGGCGGATAAATATCAGCGGCACTAGCGACATCATTTGAATGCTTACTTATAGATTCAATAGAATTAAATTATTATTCTGCTCCAAAGTTTTGTGAACGAGTATAGAGCGTAACTTTACAAATCAAAGTACCGATTAAGTCATTTCTCCGTGGTGGTGGGGGTGGGGGATATTCAGCTTAGGGACGAAAACAAAAGTGAATAAAATAAATGAAAGATCGGCGCTTATAGAAGTTGATTACTTTTACTTGTAATCCATAAAATATATTTTCTTCCATTGAAACAACAATTTTACGTAATATTAAATTGTAAACGCTTCAGCTGACAACGCGCGGGGCATTTTATCACCACTCAAGTTTTCTTTATTACCAATATTATTACCTGGATCTATATCTTACGGTTCAAACACGAGATAATTACCTATGCGCATATGAAAAATACATGCACGAAATTTTGAAGAAATGTAAATTCAAAATTTGAATGAAAGAATACGTAACATAGCGATAAGTTCTATTACAAAATAATAAGTGAATAGATAAACCATGGCAAATGACGTATAATTTGTTTGTAAAATCATTGCCGCAGCTAAAGAGTTGCATGTTCACGATCAGAAATAAAAAAACGCGATAACGTCGATCAAAAAACTTCTCTATTCCCGATTTCTATAATAGCTCAAACGGTCCTTCGATTTACAGAACTTGATAATTAACGTGTTAAATTAACAATCGTGTTAGAAGTAAAACAACCTGCATGTGTACAAGATACGCCGTCGGAGATTATTAAAAAAAAAAACGGAAAAAATTGAAACTAACGATAAGCACAGAGAACTCTATTACATATTGCTTAATTTTTAATTTCGTTTTATCTTAAAATTGGACTATCGAAATTGGAAATTTCTCAATCACACACATCTGTATGTTCGTAAACACTTATTAATAGCTGTAAACAAGCATGTTTACTGTTCGAACGACCAAAGTTTACTCAAGACAGATAAAACCGTTCATTAAAAACGCGGTATGTGATGTGTATGTATGTACACATTCCTAATTCGATTCCTATCGTTAGTAAATGCTACGAAATCCGGTTAATTCACCGAGCTGCCTGAGTCACAGTTACGTACTGTAGACCAATAGAACCGAAATATTGGTTTTTTCAACGGCAAAGATTCCGCTTTCTCTTACTTCAAAGTTATAAAAATAAGATGAGTCAGGGAATGTTGATAACACTAATATAACGTGCGTAGTTGAAATCCCCGCTTAATGTGCCTGGGGTCAAATTAGTTTATCACTTATCAGTTACACATAGATTACACCTCAAAATAGAATATGTGTACATGTAAGAAAAGCAGAAGTGAACATAGCTATAGCCAATTGAACTATGCTGTAGCTGAAAGAAATAAAAGCTTTGAATGAATTTTTTTTATATCCAAAATTAAAATGATTAATTTCAATTTCATGTAACATTCGTAATTATCTCTTTCAATGAAAAAGAAAAAGTACGACGTGATTATCGATTTGAGGCATCCGTTGAGGTTTTTCCGGTTTATACACATATGAAAATAGAACAGCTTCGTTTATTCAAAGTTCAGAAAATATAAAATCCTCTTTGATGAATGAATTGTTCAAAAACAATCACAAAATGCTGAATTTTTATGAACTTGTGATTGACAATATGTGAATAAATTATGGGATAAAAATTTGTATACAAAAGTTCATTTACGATCACACCCGAACGATTTATCTGTTAGAAAGTGTTTTCATTTCATTTCAATATAGTTTTCATTACTAAAGACGCGAAGAACTCATGCATTTATTTCAAATGGAAAATACCCACACGGTGTGAAGCATTTCTTGCACTTGACCTGAAAATTTTTACATGACAGGAAGATGTGTTTATTTTATTTTTTTTTAAAAACTAATGTTTAAACCTTGGTACAGGCAAAATAATAATATCTTCAATAGTCTAATATGCATATTAAATAACGATATGATAATTTTACACATTGAAGTAGCTAGTTGTACATATGTACATGTAATTTACTTGGTTCAAAGGTACGGTATTGCTGGGTGCACGAACGTTCAGGGTGAAGAAGTCAAAAAATTAGATGTCCTCAGCAATGAACTCTTTATAAACATGCTGACATCTTCATTTACGACCTGTCTCCTAATCAGTGAAGAAAATGAAACTGTGATCGAAGTAGAAGTTGGCAAACAGGGGAAATACATCGTCTGCTTTGATCCTTTGGACGGCTCGTCAAACATTGATTGCCTAATATCCATTGGCTCAATATTTGGAATCTACAAAAAACAAGAAGGCTCAACCGGAGCACCGACAGTTGCTGATGCTCTACAGCCAGGTCGTAATCTGGTAGCAGCGGGATATGCGTTGTATGGTTCGGCAACTATGTTGGTACTCTCAATTGGTCAGGGTGTCAATGGCTTTATGTACGATCCAGCTATTGGCGAATTTATATTAACAGATCAGGACATGAGAATACCGTCAAGAGGAAAAATTTACAGGTATTCTAAAATATGCGCACAAGAACAGAACAACAAAGTCAATACTCATAAACCTGACATAAATCAAATTTTATTTGAATTGAACCTAAAGTGTACCTTGCAACAAGTAAATTATATATCGAATTGATACGTAAATAAAATGATACCTACTTTATACAAGTACTTTTATGGATGGGCTTAACGTATCACGTGAAATCGAGTTAGTTTAAATGGCGAACAATAATTTATTGTTTTTATGCTGCAGCATAAATGAAGCTCACGAAAGTAAGTGGTCATCGGCGATAAAGGATTATGTCCATTCAAAAAAATACCCAGCAACTGGCAAGCCGTACAATGCCAGATACGTGGGTTCAATGGTAGCTGATGTACACAGGACACTCAAATACGGTGGGATATTTATGTACCCAGCAACAACAGAGAGCCCAAAGGGAAAGGTATTATTCAATTTAAATAACAGAGCCTACCTGTGCACAATTCTATAAATTTCGCCTAACTGATACACGCACTTTCTGACCAGTGCATACAATTATCGTGGTACATGTTTGGTAACACGAAATTCGCAAGAATGCACAATCAAAATATGGCTACAGCGATTCTGGGATTATGATTAGTTTTGAGGCATGTTTTACCGAAGCAATATCCATTGACAATTTGGTCTAATATTAAACTGATACTGAACAGCTGGTGTAGAAGTTATCTTAGGTTAGAAGTTCACTGAATAACTAAACTACTTTTCCCAAACAAATGTGAAAAACAGCATTACACAATGTGTAAATAAAATGTATGATTTTGATTTTGTTGCTAGCTTCGTCTCCTCTATGAGTGCATACCCATGGCATACATTTTAACGCAAGCTGGTGGCCTTGCGACAAATGGTGAAATGAGCATACTGGACATTATACCATCTACTATTCATCAAAGGAGCCCAATATTTTTGGGGTCAAAGGATGACGTTGAAGAAATTTTGACTCACATGACACGTCAGAAAACTCAGTAGATTGATATACATACATACTCGTGAGTATATCTCCAAACTGTAACATTATGACACTTGTGAATCCCTATGATAATATCGTTACATACGGTCCATTCATATCTGCAGTGAAATTCTGTCATATTATCGCCCAGGTGATGCAATTTGAAACAGGTAAACTGTTCAAGCATTCAATTTTTAATTGGATTAAAATAAAGTCTTTCTCTTCCTCTACATTTGCTTGCATGAGTCGGTAATAGATAATTTTGATTCAATATTATTCAGGTGTATAGGTTTCTGTATATACACCCATGTACATTGCCAGCAAACTGCTGACTTTCATTAGCATACAACACTATAGGTAGAACTGAATATTCTGCTACCGATTGAAAAAATTCCAACAACAATTTAGACTTGATGTACATTAACATAAATACGGATAATCAAATGTCATTTAAATATACTCGGAAACTCTATTTACCTAATATTCACGACTGAAATTGTCCTAAGAGTTATCAATAAAATAATATAACTGTATATGTATAATATATGTATATATCATACTTCATACCAATCCCTTGAAGACGAAACGTTCAGTGATTTGAACATCTTATGCACGTAACGAAACAAACTGGTGAAATACGTCAAGAATGTGTGGATCCAGATCTGGCGTGAACAAAAGTGTTTCCAGTGTTGACGAGTATTTTTGTACTTGTTCGTGATGCTAAAAAAAGAAGTAAAATTTCTCTTTTAACTTGTAGTGAATTAATCATAACACTTGCGAACTGATTAACAGCTTTCTATAATGCATTACACTCTTCTAAGCGATCAGTTTGGTAGTCCAAGAAAGCCACTAAAGAAGCGTTGAGGGTTTTTTTTTTTTTACTTACAGCCAAAAATACCTGCTGCAACCTTCCAATAGTCCATCTGTACCAGTGAGTATTGTAATCGATGCCATCTGTATCACATCTAACAAGATGTTCGGAAAGAATCATAATAAAACGCTGTAAAAGAATAAAAAAGCAATTATCAAGTGTTTTGAATAAGTGCCATCTCACAGCTTACATAACATGTTCAACCGAGATTGCAAGTATGTAATATTAATAATTATACCTGAAAAATGATGAGGAATAAATTCTTTTGATCTGCTTGAGCAGCTTCCAATTTTTCTTCCATTCGCTCTACAACGTCTTCAGATGGTCTTTCTCCCGACTTATCTTTAGTATTGTCCTCATCTTCCGAAGACGATCCAGATCTACTTTCCGCCCTTCGTAACTTTTCTCTGGCCTCCGTCACTTCTGTGTTCAGTTTAATGACATGTTTATTCTTTTTACGGATCGTCAAATGAAGAATTTCCCAGATGTAGAGTCTGAAAATAATGGGGTTGCGATATTTAGCTTGGTTAAAATTAGTACCAAGTTCTAAGAGTCATATTCTATTTTCGATTATTAATTAAATTCTAAGATAAAAGTTTGTAGAATTGGTTCAAAATTACATTGACTCACTTAGTAAATTCAGATGTCATTTCCCGAGAAAATATCCAATTGGCTATAGCACTGCATTCAATTATTCCAGTCTTTAAGAATTTGTCTGAGAGTACAACCATCATTTGATAATGATTTTTCCATAGGGCATGCATATTTCTTAGAATGCATATTTGTGCCTCCTCTGATTCGGCCAGAGCCTATGAAAAACAAGCAAAAGTCTGCAGTTAGGTTCAATGCCACAAAATTTTGTCAAACTATTTAACATAGGTATGAAATGATATAGTTCAATATAATGATTTTATAAGAGAAAACTATTCTTACCTTGAATACATAATGAAACTTCCCAATAGCGGCGAAACTGTGGCTGAAGCTCTTTGACCCCAGGTTAAGCAACGTCTGTACAAATACGTCAATTTTCAACGGATTGAATGTGTTTGATTCCTCATTGTCTCCTTGACCTGGTAAGGTATTCAAAACGGTCAATACTTCTTCAGGGGTGCATTTGCGGCGTATTGAAACAACTAGTTCATGGGCTGCAGAAGTTCCAGGAAGTGTGCCTGAAAAAAATTGAGCAAAGTCGATTGCTAGAAAGATTTATTCAAGAAAAGATGACATTCTAATATAATGTAAAATTTATGATAATGAAATGATACTGTGATGAGATATCAAATATCAGAGTGTAAAAATACTGACTTGCGCCTTCGGAAGTGTACTTGTAAATTGGTTCTGGAGGCAAAGGGATCAGTTCGGCGTAAGTTTCTGGCATCATATCGCGAATTCTTTGGAAGTAGGATAGTCTGTAACAAAAAGTATTTTTTGATACATTGATGCATGGTAATTATCAAAATATCTCTGATTTTTCAATCTTTGATCCAACAAAAAATGGTTTGTATATTTTGTTTAAAGGATAAGCTGGAACTTTCATCTTGTAGAAATGAGGAAAAATCATTTCTTACCTCAATGCTTTCAGCAGCACTTCTTTTATGAATTTAGGCCGAGGATGTTCAGGGTCACGCTGGAGGCATGAGTCCCAATCTTCCCATGACCAACGAAATTGGAAGTTGCTCAGATGATAGGCAAACCACCAAACAAATCTATCGAATGCTGCCGCAGCCATGCTGTCGATGCGACGGAATAAAATTTCGGTAGCCTGTGCTAAAACCTTTATAATACAGTGCAGGGTGTATAAGATACTATAACACAGCGAAATTTATTATCGTTACCAGTTAAACTCATTGGGAATTTATCATTTATATTACCTGTGGCATAGTCGATGGTTGCAACTTACAAAGTTCAATCAAAATCGATCCATAGCAGATTTCCAAATGTTTTGGAGATGGTAATCTGAAGAGTTCTCCAAACATTACTTCCACAATAGAATAATCAAGTGGAATTTTTGCTTTGTATGGAAAGTTCAATAATTGCGCCGCGCTGTAAATCAGAATAAAAATAGCTTCATTGAAAATAGGTATTACTGGTTTTGAAGTGAAATCATATAACAAAGTATTACCAGCAAAAATCGAAAATGATTACAATGTAAGTAAAAAAGAAGTAATTAAGAAAACGAGAATAACAGAAGATGAAACTTACCAATCTTTTCTTTCAAAAAAGTGATTATCAATAATTTGCCGAAGATGTTCTTCGATAAGAAATCTCTCTATAGCATGACTGCCAGGCAGCAGTGGCCCTTCCGCTGGACAGTCAGTATAGTCAAACATGCGAAATACAACAGTTGGTATTGGGTACGTGTAAGATTCATGGTGTGGTGGAGGCAGAAGCGTTGGAAGATTGTGTTGTAGAGCTTCACATAAAATAGAGTCGAAAGCAAGATATGGTCGAGGAATGTGTTTTTCCGCCCAATTATCCTGCCTCAATTTTCGTACTTGAGCCCAGAGACAGTCCAAATATTCTTCCTGAGGGTGAGGTGTGTCACTGGACCATACTTTTAGAGCAGGTTGATGTTTCTTACTTCGTTTGTTCAAAAATACTTCAATGGTGACCATAAGGTGATCCAGTTCTTGCTCTTTCTTTTCATATAACTCTCGACCAACCCACGGCAGGGTTGAGAGAACAGCAAAAACGTACCAGTCTCGTCTAACTTGAGGTACGCTGTCCTCATTTGCCGTGTCTAACATATTATCAAAGAGCTGCATAAGCGACCCGCAAGATAAAACGTGACAGTTGACTAAGTCAGCAAGAAACCGGAGCGAATATCTAGCAGCGTTCCATTTGCAACTTTTTAAAGAATCTTTAAAATTTTTCACCATATAGTCAACAAATTCACCACCAAAGTTGAAATTCTTTGCATTCAGCAGCCCCACCAGCGTCGTGTAGATCGTACATTTCTCTGGCATTTTTATAGCGCAATCAGTCAATATTCGGAGAATCTTAGTACGAAACACACCGAGATCCGCTTCTAGCACAGACGCTAACCCTTCCAAATTACTTTCTAATGACGAAGTTGACTTTTCACCCACTCGCAATATAAGCGATTCCAGGCGATCTTCAATTTCCTGATTCTCTGATACCCTCCTCCGCTTCTTATAGACGCGGTCTGCAAATTGAAGTTCATCATAGCATACGACCATCTACTCTGAGATTCGTCTTCAATGTCATTAGATTAATTGAAAACAAAAATGTGGAGTAAGAAGAATTTCTCACAAATACGTATGTACATACATATGCGACTAATAAGCATCAGGTACAATGATTGGGCCAAAAATAAGGTTAGATTAAATAAGGTTAGGTTCAATGAATTCGACTAGCGTTGATACTTAAAAATTCAATATAAATCGGGGTAGTTTGAAATGGCTGCGAGCGGTGCGATACTCTAACATATGGTGAGATGAGAGCATGTTTTCTATCAGTAATCATACCGTATCCATCGTCATCGTCATGTGCTCTCCTGCGACTCATAGTTTCGGTGCAGGATTACAACGGAACCAACAACAAACGTAGAACACGGAACAGGTTGCCACGGTCCGTTATTAACCTTGGATAAACTGAAGCCCCGAAATTTCTAAAACGTAACTTAATCCAGAGAATACGATCTCTCCTGTATAAAATGGATCTTCGCCAACGACAATCCGTTGTAAGTCATTTGATGCTGGGTGTCAAAAAGTTGCAATCGGAGCGTCGAACGTTCGTTCAAATTAGTTCCACGACGGACTTTTAGGTGGCAGAAGAGTCCGCGACGACGTTGGACGACGCCGAGCGTCGCTCCAACGCGCAACCTGCTTTGCGCAAAGAGTAGTTTTATGATCTTTTCTGGTGTTCGTTGTGGATATTTGGTGGTGTCCCGTGGATTCCAAATAGTGAATAAACCTGAGTTAGATTTATTTCTGAAAATTTTCATCGACATTTTGTCGTTTACCGGTGTCTCATCAGTAATCGTAAAGTTCCCGGCAAATCATAATCATAATTTTAAAATTGTTTATATTAAATTTCATCACCGAAGGTCGGCGGAAACGCACGAACCCGAGCATTTAAACGTGGATTTTTGATAATAATTACGTCATCATCGACGGGGGTAGGGGGCGGATTATTATTTGGCAACAAGGGTTGTTGCTCTGCGGCCATTGTTAGCCGCTCGGCGGAAGGGCGTGAGGGGAGAGGGACGATGTCATGCAGCTACGCCGATGGTTTATCGCCGTACGAGAACAAGGGTCAGCTTGGCCTCGAGGAGGTAATTTTCGCCGTTATGTACGGTCCGAAGTTGGCTTGGCGATATCGCCATTGGGCAGTAATTGCTGATCCTCCAGGCGAATCAATAACCCAATGCCACTCTCCTCCTTTTTAGAAATTCGACAGCGCCGAGACTCTTCGTATCAAATGCGATTTGTTGGCTGATTGGATAGACGGGGCACGTCATGTTGTCGTTCACACCGGCGCGGGAATCAGTACCGCTGCCGGTATTCCCGATTTTAGGTAATTCATTCATTCGAGGACGCTCGTTAGTAATTGTAATTAGGGTACTTCGGCGTCATGACATTACGTGCCAACGTCAGCTCTAGTAGATTGCAATCACGAGATGATTTGCGGATAATTTCATCGAAAATAACACTCTCTTCGTACAGTATAGATTCATAAAAGAGTTTTGCGATACCGTGACAGCTATGACAAGCGGGAATATTTGTGCCATGAATTTTTGAATTTAGATCATCTCGAATTTTTTCCTCCAACTTCGTTTCTAATTCATTCGTTTTATTCTATTAGATATATCCGATTTGTGCTTTTTCAAATTAATTTCGAATAATTCACAGAGAGATTGATAGGGTAATTCAGATTTGTTGCTAATTTTCTGAATTAAATGGACATGTCGTCTACTGCAAAATTTATTGATATTACGCACATTGTATACATGAGACGATTATTCTATATGTCAAGTTATTGTTATATTTAGAACATGAATTGATGTATCAATTCAGCACAATATTTTTATGTTACTGTCTTTTCAAACTTGGATAATCCTGTGTACCAAAATCGCCTAATAATATACTTCCAGTTCAAATGAATGCAAAAAATACGTCACTTCTCAAACGTAACAACCTTAATGTT
Source organism: Neodiprion lecontei (assembly GCF_021901455.1). Taxonomy (NCBI): domain Eukaryota; kingdom Metazoa; phylum Arthropoda; class Insecta; order Hymenoptera; family Diprionidae; genus Neodiprion; species Neodiprion lecontei. The sequence goes on along the minus strand of NC_060264.1, from coordinate 26,561,910 downwards.
ATATGTTTCCATCCATAGAGGACCGAAGGGTGTCTGGACTTTGGAGGAGAAAGGGTTGAAACCTGAAATGAATATATCATTTGACGAAGCAAAGCCAACCAAGACTCACATGGCTTTAAAGAAGTTGATTGATTGCAGTAAGGGTGTACCTAGCATAAGACTGTGGAAAATTAATTAACAAATTAGGAAAACAATATGAAATGTTGAATCTGATCCTAATCGGATTTTGTTGCTCCACAGATAAGGTCAAATTCATTGTGAGCCAAAATATTGACGGACTGCACCTGCGATCTGGAGTTCAGCGGCAGAAGCTTGCAGAGTTGCATGGAAATATGTTCACTGAACAGTGTGACAAGTGTGGAAGGTACAAGTTTGTTTACACTGTAAGAATTGATATGCTTAATTAGAGGTGTGATTCGAGTGTAAAACAATATTCGTACCCTAAATTATCGCGAGATCATAACGCACTTCCTGATTTGGTTCACAGACAATTTATTCGCAACCTTGCTACAAAGAGTGTTGGGAAAAAATGTTTGGGAACGGTATGTCGATCTGAACAAATTGGAGGACGACCTTGTCGAGGTCGAATGCATGACACGATACTTGACTGGGAGCATAACTTACCTGACAATGACTTAGCACTGTCAGACCTTCATGCCAGGTCAGTTTGTATTCCATTGTTATAACTTTTTTAACCACGTTTTGATTTCTGGCACTTCAGAAGAAAAATATAAATCAAATTGTCAACAATTTTTCAATTACAGTGTTGCCGATTTGAGCATTTGTCTGGGAACAACTTTACAAATCATACCAAGTGGGAACTTGCCTCTTTATACAAAGAAGTATGGTGGCAGACTTGTTATTTGCAATCTGCAGCCAACGAAGCATGTAAGGATGCTTTTCAAGTAGACTTCATTAATTTTATTTCAACCGTAACCTCAGTCTTGTCTCTTAATACAATTATCAACTAAATGTTTTGACGGACGATCATTATTTTAGGATAAAAAAGCAGATTTGGTGATAAACGGTATGGTCGATGACATCATAGTGATGGTAATGAAGAAATTAGGTCTGGAATTACCAGAGTACGACAGCAAATTAGATCCAACAAGAAACACAGACATGACATCCAATCAGATGGATTGGACAATACCGACAGCACGTGTCAAAGAGATGAAAATATTGTACAAAAAAGTTTGTAAGCCAACGCAGCGAAAGCGAAAGACCTTCATGTATGAACGAGAAAAGGAAGAATTTCCGAAAAAGTTGAGCAAAGAAAAAATACCTGCAACCGATGATAGAATGTTAAAGACAGAAAATGTAGACCATATATTGGACGGTAAGTCTGTGATGAGAAACACTGAAATCATAGAGATGGATAAGGTGAAACAAGAAGATGTCGATACGGAACTTCAAGTCAAACAAGAAATATTTGAGAAAACTAGTCAGAATTCCGTAATATTGGCTGATGACGGTACATGTGCCTCAGATAGGAAATTTTTCTTTAAAGGTAAATCAGATGACAATGTTGCATTTAATAGTCCAAGTGTGTCAGACAACAATCCAAGTTCATGTAGCAATAATAAAGCTTCTGTGATTTAATATTTTACCTCAAACTAATATTCTCAACAAATGTTTACTCTGCAACAAAACTATTAATGTTATAAAATGTGTGTGTATATTAGACCGTGTAACATTGTTCTCCCGTTTTTTCAAAGACAGCATCATCAAGTTCTAATTATTATGAAATTATTATCATATAGAATTGTTGTGTACGTGACGAATAAAGCTTCCTATTTTTATACCCGAATTGACTTGCTTTTGATATTTCTTGTCAAGTGGTAATTAATTATTCATGCATTCATAAAGATTGAGTACGTACTGTATTTTAAAATAGAGCACAGATACAGAGAATCTCTACTGAAAGGGCAAACTCCGAGCCACGCGTAGCAGACAAATGTTGGGAAAGAAAACTTGTGCACATGACTCGAAATCAGTCAATTCTCTAGAAATCTGCTGGATATGATTTTTCAAGTAATTAGAGAGGAAATATCTGATTGGTAATGGAGTGAATCATTATAAAACGATGGATCAGAAAATGGAATTTTACGCCGTTTATTTATTACATACAAGCAATTTACTTGAGAGGAATAAACCTGGAGGAGTGAGTAGCACCAATACCAGGCCTACCATGCTTAACAGGCTTGTAGGTGACAGAAAACTCCCCAAGGTAGTGTCCGATCATCTCAGGCTTAATTTCCACCTGGTTGAAAGTCTTTCCGTTATAGACGCCAACAATGGATCCAACCATTTCTGGGACAATGATCATGTTGCGAAGGTGAGTCTTGACAATTTCTGGCTTCTCATTTGGAGGAGCCTCCTTCTTCGCTTTACGGAGTTTCTTCACAAGAGCCATCGGCTTGCGCTTGAGACCATGTGAAAAACGCCTGCGAGCACGAGCGTGTAGCAGCTCCATCAGCTGTTCACTGTAATCAGATAGATTCAAAAGATTAATTATTATAATTAACTCCCAATTACGAGTGTTCATCAAATCGATATCAGTAACTTTGACGTTAGGTGAATCGATGAAAAAAGTAAGGTTAGGTCGGCTATTGACATTCGTAAACGCGAGCGTAGATTTGAATCTTGACTCACTTGGGCATGTCGAGGAGTTGGTCCAGGTCGACGCCTCGGAAGGTAAACTTCCTGAAGGCCCTCTTCTTCTTCTGAGTTTCATCAACCTGCAACAAAATTAACGATTAACGGTCAGCCTGTGTCGGTGAAAGGAACGCATTAGAGCGGGGGTTTATAACGACTAAACAAACGTAAATATCATCAAAAACATCTAGGGTGAATCGAGAAAAACCAGAGAATTAACAGTAGTATCATTTTTTTTAAGGATCGTAAAGATATTTTTGGATTATTCAACAAAATCCGTAATACTTCACCTCAGCCATGTTTGCGCTTCTTGTCGGGGAACGCGAAAGGTTGCGCACGCTACTTCAATTCCACTTCCGTCCTCACTTCACGCGAATTATTTACTTCCCATTTTTGCCGCTAGAGTCGGTAAGTCAAAAAGTAGCCAGCCATGGGTGATATTCGTGTTAGTTCTGGGGAGCGAAGTAGGTGCAGTGCGAGTCGGTAGCGTTGGGTCTTCTATCGTCGTCTAAGCAGCGGGATGAAAAGGGATACGACATTGATATCGGTACGTCAGTTGACTATACCGGTATTGGAGCATGCATACTTACTGGCTGTTCTTCGAATTGTCAATAGCTTACCATTTAATTTTTCTGACACGTCAACTTTCATTAGGTTTATTCCTTCAGTAGAATAAGTAGTGACAGAATCGCCAGCTGCTTGTAATATTTCGTTTTTTTTTCATTGCACTGATTTATGATTACACCGCTGACCATTGTCGATTTAAACGCATTTCAACGTAGGTGGACACCTGAGATTACCTGAAATTTACGATAATGCCGGAGGTGCCGTCGCCTTTCGTGTATTGGGCCCAGACTGAGAGCCAAGTTACACTTAAGGTCGATCTAACTGATGTCAAGGTTTGCATTCTCAATATTTTAAACTCGATAATTAGTAGAGATTTAATGATCACTGTTTAATTAGCTGATATCGCTTTCAGAACCCTGGCGTTGACTTGCACGAAAAGAAATTAAAATTCGTAGCCAATGGGCAAGGTGCTAGAGGCCCTGACAGCTATGCTTTCACCTTGGATTTTCATTCGGGAATTGATCCTGAGGCATAGTATATGATTTATACAACGATGATATGCAGTAGGACTCATTGATAGGCAGTTCATATCATGCTATGCGTTAGCTATATGATATCAAGCTTATTATGTAATTTATTCTACTTATGTGACTGATATACACTCGCACTGTTACTAAACTTTGAAATGAAACTTTTATTTTACATATATTTTACTACATTGATGCTAGACTATGATCCAGCTTCAACTGTGTATCATCATTCGCTCTAGTATGAAATCAAGACATTTTTATTAATACAATATTTGAAATGGATCAACAGGAAAGCAATTTTAAAGTGATTGATCGACAAGTTGACTTTATTCTGCGTAAAAAATCAAGTGGCTGGTGGCCTCGGCTAACTAGTCAACCTCAAAAACCAGCTTGGTTGAAAATTGATTTCGATAAGTGGAAGAGTCAGGATGCCGATGGCGACGAAGATGAAGGAACAGGGATCGATGGAGAGGGAAAACGAGATATTACTAAGGATTACCCAAACATGTATGATAAACTTTACAAAGAAGAATGTGGATATAGGCAAGGTATTGGAGCCGTTCATTCTCTGATATGTAAAATCAACATCATTAATTCCTCCATATGGCGCTAATGACTAATACTTGAAATAACAGCCATCGGATGCTAATTCAATGTCTTAGACGAATCTATATTTGTTAATACTTAGCCTAACGAAACCTTATCTCTTACAGAAGACTTGAAGAAAGTTTACCTAGTTTTTTACAATTTATGTCAATTTGTTGGATTCGCTTACATATTAATGATAATGGCAGTAAGATACTCACGGGATGGGCCAGGTAAATACACCTCAATAGTCGTGTTATGTCTTCAAAATGTTTGATTAACTTAACAGAATAATTAGAATATTTTTGTGTAGAGTACCTGATAAATGTAACAATATATCATGGTTTACATGTAATTGCAGACTCTATGCCGACTACGTATGAATCGGTAGGGACAGCGATGAAATTTGTACAATTACTACAATTTCTGGAAGTAATGCACCCTCTATTTGGATACACAAAGGGAGGATTTATGACGCCATTACTACAAGTTGGAGCTAGAGCAATTATATTGTTCTGCATGATAGAATCAGAACCTCGAATGCAAACAAAACCAGTTGTATTTTACTTATTTGTAGTATGGAGCTCCGTTGAAATAGTTAGATATCCGTACTATTTGACACAACTGTTTAAAACAGAGTTCAGTTTTCTGACGTGGCTACGATACACAATATGGATGCCGCTCTATCCCCTTGGTTTCCTCTGCGAAGGTATAATAATACTGAGGAACATTCCATATTTTGAAGAGACTAACCGGTTCACAGTTGCCATGCCCAACCAATGGAATTTTGCATTTCATTTTCCTTCGGCAATGAGAATATATCTATTGTTACTCTGCTTGCCAGGTATGTACATAATGATGTCGCATATGAATCGTGTCAGATATCAAAAATTGTCAAAGACTAACATAAAAAGAAAGTACAATTAGTTATTGCTTAATTGGGCATATAAATACATAAATACAATTGGATTGAGCATGGACTAAGTAGCATTGTGTTATGTCTTTTTACAAATAATTCTTAGAGTAAGCTTAAAGATGGTGTTTTGTGCAACACGCTAACAATGAAGTACCTACGGGAGTATTGTTGGAGAAATTTGAACAAATAAAATAGATTTCTTCCTTCTTATTCCCCATTGCGAGACGGCACTTTTACCATGTAATAATTATATTCATATTGGTATAACCAATATAAATACTGATCAAATGTCAATGATGTACATAATGAATGAAAGTATCAAGTGTTGAAATTTGTACAGCGCATACGCTGTAAATTTGTATTTTATTAATGTCATTAAAATTCTAGTTTTATTATTGATGTGATTATCAGCATGAAATTGCGTAGCCTCAATAAACATTTAATCACCTACACTCTGAAGTTACAAACTATCTGATAATCCTTATATACCATGAAAGTATATCAGAATGAATTGCCCTATTTGGACAATGTACACTGACCAGACTGACTCGAGTTGAGAAATCTTCAACAGTAATCTATACACTTTCATTTCAAAGAGCTCCAACCTATATTCAAATCTGAATTAATTCAAACTATGAATGTGAAAAAAATTATTATTTCAATGAGCTTAACTAAGGTAAATAAAATGCAATAACAGTTCAGTTGAACAAGTTATTATCACGTATGTTGAATGTTTCCTGGTTCATAATCTCGTAGTTATATTTGCTTTCGCAGTTTGAAATCAGACTTGGGCAAGTTATTGTCAATACTGACAACGAGCGGGAATTATCATTCTCATCAAGATTGTTAAAACCTTTATCAAATTCGTGAGCATTACAACTAACAAATTCTGTGGACGAAGGTGGAGTGAATGGAATAGACAGGTTTGAGTGTCGTTCAAATTCCATAGCATTTGGATCACGGATTAATGGTTCGATTACCATGGATGGTTCAAGGTATTCTTCAATAGTTGAAAGACATGGGCTGCTTAAAAAATTCTGGTTATATTTTTTACTATAACTATAATCGCCCTGCGTTGTAGAATGTCTGGAATTGTGATCGACAGCCTCAACAGCATAATTATGTTGCAACTTCAACGTTTGCATAAAGGAAGTAGGAAAACCATCATCTGCAGTCCTCTTCCGAAGAAAATTTTCTTTTACCTTCCTGGGCGCATTTGACAATAAGTCACAATCCGTAAAACTTGAATAAGATTCTTTCATATTCATGTCTTCTTGAGCCAGATTTAAAGTTGACCTATGCTGAGGAACAGATTGATCTTGTTGCTCCGTTTTAGCTGTCACAGATCGAACTGGAATAGCTGACACGGCTTGTAAAGCAATCTTGTGCTGTTGAGGCAGCAATCGTTTTTTTAGCAGTGCCATTGCTGGTGGAATAGGAGGAATCATGTTGACATTGTTCTTGGATCGCTTGCTTTTGCCAGAGGTTTTTGCGTTTTCTTTATTCCATAAACTCAGTCGCTTTCGTGATTTATTAACTTCACCGGATGGTCTGAAAGAGAGCACTTTCAGCTATACATACCGCTGTGAATGTATGCATAAACTTTTTATAAGCTTGTAGTATCAAGTACATTACTCGAGATAAGCACTAGACTAACATGAATTGTTCCTTGGTCATTTTATTTAGCAAATTCGCGAAGAACTCCTCATTATCATCTAGTCCATCGTTTGCTGCAGTTGAGTCTACGTATTGCGACATGATTTGATAAGTTGATGTGCGACGTCTCGTCACAGTCTCAGACACAGCTATACGTTTGTGTGAAGGATTATCTGTTGATCGTCTCTCTATACCACTGATCCTCACACGATCTCGAGCCAGCTCCCATATCTCTGGCATAGACAGATCCCTTAATGAAATAACGCCTTTGTTCCCGTTGCTATTATTATTCCCAGTTGGCAAGCGACGGGCGCTGCCGAAAACAACTGGTGACGCAAAATTGGGTTCTAGACTATTTTCTTTAATTCCACTCATATCGACACAGAAAATTAATGGAGCTTCGTCAGTTGGCTGTAATTAAAGATAGATAACTGGATGTCGACGCGCGTTGGATTATATCGAATAGGGATAAGTTTCTGTATTGAGATCGACGTTTTACGCTTATCTGTGTCGCGTCGTCAAGTTCGAATCCACAGAGTAAAATCGTTTGAATCTAGTCAAGAGCGCGGGTTCTCAATCCATATTTGCGATAACAGCTGCCTCTCTCGCTTTGCGTCGTGATTGGCTGAGCACTTTCCCTCAGCTAATCACCGCTGCTACTACTTTCAGCACAATTCACAGCACAGAACATGGTCAAGATTCGATACATAACCTCGTAATTTCTCGATAGTTCGGTCCGCGCTTCTAGCATTCAGGGATTAGGAAGGAGATACACAGAGGCCCAGACACTTTGGACAACACACCGGAGAGTACATAATCGTAACAGTAGTCGATCAAAATGCGAATATGCGTAACGGGGCTACGACTTAAATTGTTACCAGTATATCGGTACCGAGTTACATGGAATCGAACCTTTTCTAACGTCCAAAGCTCGGCGAATTGTTCGGGGAAATTTGCCGGTACAGCTACGCGGCAATGGGGAAGAAAAATTCTCACTGGAGAAACGATTGGCCCTATCAAGGCGTGGGAAAAGGGCTCACGAGGGCACAGGCAGACCACCGCCCTTATTGCCATTCGGGGGTTCTCGTCTAAGAAGTCCGGGGACAAAGATCCACCTTCCAAGTAAGCTCTGGTTTTCTTATTCCTTAATCGTTACAATTAATGTTATCGTAACATTACCCTCGACTCCATTATTTCAAATGTTCCATCATCGACTTGTTGATTCACAAGCACTTATTGCTGTCCATTGCTATTGTTTCATATTCTCAGTGGAAGCGAGCCTGAACTCCCTGACGATTATGCTGCTGCTCTGCCTGCAACTGTGGTTGTTCCTGAAGTCTGGCCGCATCTACCGGTTATAGCTATAAACAGGAATCCAGTATTTCCTCGGTTTATCAAACTTATCGAACTGAGCAATCCAATTTTGATAGATGTTATACGTCGTAAAGTTAAACTGAACCAGCCGTATGTTGGAATATTTTTGAAGAAGAGCGAAGAGTGAGTAGTCCTTCCTTTTTATCGGTTCTTCGGAGAGCGTTAGACACTGTCCAGCACACGAACAGTTTAATATCATCATTTATATCATAGGAATGATGCTGAAGTTGTGCAAAATTTGGATCAAGTGTATTCTATTGGAACTTTTGCTCAGATACACGAAGTACAGGACTTGGGTGATCGGTTGAGACTTGTTGTAATGGCCCATAGAAGAGTGAAAATTACTGGTCAAATACTAGAAGACTTTTCTGAAAAATCATCTCAAGGTACGGTGTCTGTAAAAGAATTAACAGCGAATTTAGACTCCTGGATTATGCGCTGTTAGTTTTAGAATAACTGGTATGGGTATGGAGCCTATCTGCCTATCTGCTGAGCTTGTTACTAATAAGTTTATTGCAACTATAATGTATATTTTAACAATTGCGCTACCTGCTTTACACAGAGATGAAACTGACGTTTCCACTACTAAATACCACAATTAACGTCCCTATAGAAGACACGGTGGCTGGTGGTGGTAAAAAGCATCGTAGGACTATGCTGAGGAAAAGGGCTGAACCTAAGGCTGCTGAATCAGTTGATAAAGTTGAAGAAGCTACCGAGCTCGTACCACCAGAACATGAGAAGAAAGAAGATTCTACAGAAAGAAAAGTGGAAACAAGTGAGGCCACTTCGGAAACTCAACCATTGCTCATGGTCGAAGTCGTCAATATTTCACATGAGAAATTTAGACAAACAGAAGAAATAAAGGTAGCTAACCTGTCAGTACTTTTTCCGTCATTCTATTGTCTGAATAAAACATGAAATAATTTTATACTTGTAATATGCAGGCACTAACCCAGGAGGTGATCAAAACGATTCGAGACATAATTAGTATGAATCCACTGTACAGAGAATCACTTCAACAAATGCTGCATCAAGGTCAAAGAGTCGTTGACAATCCTGTCTATCTTAGTGACTTGGGTGCTGCACTTACAGGAGCTGATGCTCACGAGTTGCAACAAGTACTGGAAGAAATGGATGTAGGTGGAAGAATATTTATTTTGGATTAAAAATTTTAATTACTTTTATCATTATTATTCATACTGGAGTTGCTATAACCTCAGGTAAAATTGCGGGTTTCGGAATAGGTAAAATTTTTATATAAATTTATCGACCATGACATTTTTTTATACCTTAGATTCCAAAAAGGTTAATGTTATCATTAGCGCTCCTTAAGAAAGAATGTGAGCTTAGTAAACTGCAGCAAAAAATTGGAAGAGAAGTAGAAGAAAAAGTAAAACAGCAGCATAGAAAGTATATACTTCACGAACAGTTGAAAGTTATAAAAAAAGAACTGGGATTGGAAAAGGATGACAAGGATGCAATTGAAGAGAAATACAGAGAACGTATTAGGCAAAAAGTTGTACCCAAGCCAGTCATGGATGTCTTGGATGAGGAATTGAACAAATTAAGTTTTCTCGAGAGTCATAGCAGCGAATTCAAGTACGTTGAGGTTCATAATTGAATACATGAATAAAATTTGTAGGTATTTGCATAACACGTAATTAACGAAAACGACTTTTTAGTGTGACGAGAAATTATTTGGATTGGCTCACATCTATGCCTTGGGGAATGACAAGTCCAGAGAATCTGAATCTTAACCAAGCTAGTGAAGTTTTAGAAAAAGATCACTATGGCATGGAGGATATAAAAAAGAGAATTCTTGGTAAGACTGTCATAATAAACGAATGTAATGCTAGTTGAAAAATCGTTTTGCTCTCTTCAATTTTTCTAATATTGATTTGCAGAATTTATTGCTGTTAGTCAGCTGAAAGGTTCGACCCAAGGAAAAATATTATGCTTTCACGGTCCGCCAGGTGTTGGTAAGACGTCGATAGCAAGATCTATTGCCCGTGCTCTCAATAGAGAGTATTTCAGATTTAGTGTCGGTGGCATGACTGATGTTGCCGAAATCAAGGGTCACCGGCGAACTTATGTAGGTGCAATGCCTGGAAAGATAATTCAGTGTTTGAAAAAAACAAAAACTGAAAATCCATTGGTTCTGATAGACGAGGTTGATAAAATCGGAAAGTGGGTATTTTTTCCATCGTTAACAATAATGGTTTGACTATGGGTGATGCGTTAATTATCAACCAATTAATTTTTCACAGGGGACATCAAGGCGATCCAGCTTCAGCTCTGTTAGAGATGTTGGATCCTGAGCAGAACGCAAATTTCTTAGATCATTATCTCGACGTACCAGTAGATCTATCAAGAGTCTTATTTATTTGCACGGCAAACATTGTTGATACTATCCCAGAGCCTTTGAGAGACCGAATGGAGATGATTGAGATGTCAGGATATGTAGCTGAAGAGAAGGTAGCTATTGCCAAACAATATTTGATACCACAGGCCATGCAGGACTCAGGACTGTCCGAAAATCACTTGAAAATCCATGACGATGCGTTAAGTCTATTGATAAAATCCTATTGTCGAGAATCAGGAGTGAGAAATTTGCAGAAACACATTGAGAAAGTTTCGCGCAAAGTTGCGTATAAGGTTGTTAAAAATGAAACAGACAAGATCGACCTAACCAGCAATAATTTACAAGACTTCGTTGGAAAACCTGTCTTTGCTCATGACAGAATGTACACGATTACACCACCGGGTGTTGTTATGGGATTGGCATGGACAGCCATGGGCGGATCTACTCTATTCATAGAGATAACGATGAGAAAGCCCATTGGCATTAAAAAATTGGAAGGCACATTTGAAATAACTGGTCATCTGGGTGACGTGATGAAAGAGTCGACACGTATTGCAATGACTGTGGCTAGAAATTTTCTACAAAAAGAAGATCCCAACAACACATTCCTTTACGATGCTCATCTTCATCTGCATGTCCCTGAAGGTGCAACACCAAAGGATGGACCAAGCGCTGGAGCTACCATCGCAACAGCCCTAATTTCGCTTGCAAAGAATAAACCAATTAGGCAAAATGTTGCTATGACTGGGGAGCTTAGTCTTATGGGAAAGGTGCTTCCTGTCGGTGGCATCAAGGAGAAAACAATTGCAGTAAGTAGTTGTATCTATGTGAAATATTGATTTGATCCAGACGTCGAATCACACGTAACTCAACCAAATTTTCATTTTCAGGCTAAACGAGTTGGCGTGAATTGTGTATTATTACCGGAGGAGAACAGAAAGGACTATGACGATCTTCCTAAATACATTACAGATGGTTTAGAAGTACATTTCATATCAAATTTTGATGACGTTTACAGAATCTGCTTCCTCGAAGGATCCAGTGATCCGATTGGTGCTAGTACTGAACTTAACGCCGATATTCCATCACAATCTCAATCCCCATCAACTGCACAAGCTGCTTCTTGAGTGATTGGCTTTGCAAGTTTGAAATTGTTTGGAAAATGTGATGATGCTATACGTACAAATGGTTCAATGGATTACCAACTTTGCTGTGCAAATTACGTGAAAATTTCTCGAATTCCCTAGGACTAAATTTGTTTTAGTGGATGGTATGTTGATGAGAAATACAATCGCAGTTTATTAGCTGAGTAACCAATCCGGAAGTAGAACAGAGATTCGGAAAAGACTGTAAATATGTAAAGAAATCTAAGGCGCATAGATATCTGTTAGTAATAAGATTTATTACTTGCATTCATGGCTGTAATTTCATCGCATCTTTTTGTTTAGATATTGAGTGGCATATAAGCCATTCAGTTGCAGTGAATCACAAAGAATGAATACTTGAAAATAGAATCTACTGCTATTGTGGATTGTAACCCAATTATATATTCTAGTTGACAAATTGAAGTGTAAAATTTGTTTACATACAACTGTTTTGTAAAAGTCACTAGCTACTTTAAATATTTGATAGTGTACAAAAACAAATGCATTTATAATGTTGTACCTGCTCATTGTACTGTTATTGGGTGTATTATAGGCCTGATATTATAAAAAGGTCGTCGCAACAAATTTTACAAGAATTGAAAATGTTTAAATCAAACCAAACAGAGTTAAAATTACAATGATATACCAATCGACCAAACCTAAAAGTAAAGGTGGTATCTGGTAACCTTAAAATATTGTAAATGAAAAACAGACTGATTCTATAGGGAAAGAAATCTATTCAACTTTATTTTCATCGCATCTGTATGTGAAATACAAGCTTGACATTCGAATACAAGTCTGATTGCATTTTTTCTTAAAATTGTCACTGATCACTTTGATGTACTGTATAATTGTCATTTGTGATTTGCAGTATAAGCTAGTTCACCACACATAGGATAAGATTTGTATGTGCATGATCAACATGGAATTTCCATTTTACTGAGCCGTATTATGAAGTCGCAAAGTCTCATCTGTACTTGAATTTCTGTGGGGTTATTGGTGACGTAGAATCCAGGAACGCCAGCTTTTTCCAATATGCCTTGTTGGTCAGATACTTTTTGATCTAATTGCAAAACCAGTTTCATATCAGTTTGCCGCAATTCCTCTTTGTGTTTCTTTTGTAAAATCATTTTTGCTGTGATGCATTTTTCTTCGTCATGTAAATTAGATAAAGCCTCTTGAACTTCAATTTTTTGTTGATTTAACAGCTGGAGTCGCTGCTGAAACAAGTGTTTTTCTGTAACGTGTTGAATTTCCATCAGTCCTTTGACTATTTCGAATATAGTATCGTTTAACAAAGAATTTGCCAGTCCAGACAGAAGTTCATACGGTAGACGCATTTGGTATTTGGGAGGCAATTCGCTGGCCATGTGTTGTAATTGCTCAACGAGAAAGTAGAGCTTTCTCTGAAGATCCTGCGGCGTAGGATTTACAACATCCATTGTTAATTTCGAGCGTTCATCGCATCTCTCAAATTCCGTATTTTTTTCTTGCGCTATTTATTATAGAGAATGTGATTGACGTTCTTCGATTTAGATTAATTGTTAAACGTACCGTTGACTAAAGAATCTTCAGCCAACGAGGGTACACATCAGAATAATTCTCGAAATGATTTCATTACCTTCGAGAAATTTGAAAAATCCTCTGTAATCTGCACGGCCTTCTTGATTTCCCTACTATCATATTATAGTTAATGGCTGCGATAAATATATTGTTCACCAGACTCTGAAACTCGACGATATTTCAATACTGACAACTAACATGGCACTTAACAGAGACTATTTGTGAAATGTTTTCTTGCGTGGTGTCACCTCCTAGCATCCGTACCAACTCGCCATTGGTGAAATATTTTCTATGGTGTTGCCATCTTCTACTAGCGGTATGAACCACGGAGGTATGAACTATCATTTACACAACAGCCGTGATCACTGAACCTTGACATAACTGGAACATGGTCTAGTCAGAGAGAAACCTGTCTAGTAAGATCCTGCTGCCTTAGACGCGAGCCGAGAGATAGCGTCATGTTGTAGTTATGTCTCTTTTCGTACAGTCCACTCCAAAAAGCTAGATCGAGTAAACAGAAATTCGCTGTACATAAATACTGATAACCCTGGGTTATTTGCGTAACAGTTTGCCGCGTCTGGCCGGGTTTGGGAGTATTAGCAGCTTCACGTATCAACCAATTGGCAACTGACCACGCCGGTGAAAGAAGTGCTAACACCATCGCGTGCAAAACGTTAGTAACATACCGTCGTCATAGTGAAATTGAAAATTTGACAAAATCCCGTTCAAGAAATATTCGTAGTGGTCGGAGAATTCATACTTCGCCTGACGTCGCATACTACGGCAAAGCTCTAAACATTTGATCGCGTAGCTTACGTGGTGTTTTCACCCGGCCGTTGAGACCATAGGGATACATAAAGCGCAAGCAACGGCCTGAGCGTCCCGTGAACGGATTCGAATCGGTTCTCTAAAGGATAGAAGATAATAATTCTTCCGCCCTCTCTGTCGGGCTGCTCATGGAGAGGGGGGCCACGAGAGGGGAGAAACAGCTAGGCGGGCGTGTGCAGCTACCCCCACTCCATCGGAAGAGCAACAGAGAGGGCGGGAGAATTATTATCTTCCGTCCTTCCCAGAACTCATTTGATTCTCTTCTGAACGCCGTGCGGAATCAGTCGTTTCCGAGCGATCAGAGTGAAACGACGTGTTCTCGGCATTAGTTCAACATTCAGACTGCGTTGTCCGATCGGTGTACTTGCACCATACTCATCTGTGAATAATATACGAAGAATAGCGTCTAGACTGAAGAAAACCCGAGTTACCCAAATGAAAACATCCTACGAACGTGAAAGTGAATTTCGTGCCTCGAGTTTCCATTGTTTTGTGTAACTTCAGATTTCAGTGATGTCTGTTTTTGTTTCTGTGCGTCGTGTATTAATTTTACTATTTTTTTTGGCTGATTTTCGGTAAACGCGCAGTTGCTTTATCGGAAAGTTTATTCGGTCGGTTCAAACAGGCAGTTACAGCACAAAAACTGAATGGAGGATCGAGTGTTATTGTGGTGCGGATTTTTGGACTATATAAGAGTGACGATCTAAATTACGTGAAACGTGCTTCGCTTCTCCAATAAACCTCAGATGTTGCAAGAACTACTAGATATAAAAGTGTGGAGCAGCCCAGAGTCGAGGTAACAATACTTATTTTAATTATTGTTTGATAATTTAAGGTGGTACATACAAAGCCGAACTTTTGTTCTTGCATAACACGCAATGAATACGAAACTGGACAACAGTAATAATTAATTTGCAGACTGAACAACCAATTTATTAAATTAATTGAAATATTCTGTTTTGTTTTTTACAGATCTAAGCAGAGACTTCCGAGTTATTTTTCCATTTCTCGGCAACGTTGGTGAGTTTGCACGTGTTAGGTTATGGGTATTTCCCTGGGATTCCTCTATCACGTGGCGTGGCGGTAACAATTGTTGCACAAATCTTCGATTTCTTAGCTGCATGGATAGGCTCATTCACGATCACAACTTGCTTGACCTTTAGTCGAATAATTTTTTCCTTCGCAATTCAATTTATCGTAGCTTACTTAAAGTTATAAATTTTGCACGTTGCTAAAAGTGGAATGAGTATCGCGACAGGCAACCATCACTTACTCGGCACTCGCGAGATCGAATTGCGTTTCACACTGCTGTAGTAATCTACGTTTGACTTTACCGATGATGTCGTTTAAGTGGTGGGTTCACCTGAGGTTTGAACGTATTCAATTATTCACATTATTGTTAAATCGATAAAATTCCAAAGGCTGGCATAACGTAACGTAATGAAATTGCATCTTATATTATGCATCATTTTCAATCTTTAAACAGCCAACAAATATTGATCAACTGCAGGCTTAGCTCGCTTAGAAAAATGCTAATTGGCATACAGGACGTTTTTAATCAATTTTACAAAAGGTTAATGTACCGATAGTCTGCCAAGATTTACTACAATATTAGGGTTGGCGGAATGCAACTGCGATACTATATTCTGAGTAGGCAGACTATGATACAAAAACATTTTGGCTCCCAACAGGTAACCAACGAAAATGTAAGTCGGTGACCACGGCGCAAATGATGAAGAATGACGTGTGTTGGAAAAAATGGAGAATCGTTTAGATCGAATATAGGTAACCGGGTAGGTAGGTGGACGTTTTGGGACACGTCGCGGGACTTATGCATGCGTGTGTGAGTCTCTTTTCCGTTGGGTGGTTGCGTTGGGAAACAGGCAAGGGTAGGAAGGTTGCGATGTACCGTGATGTTACTAACTTTTATAATCCACAGCGTCAAACGATCACAGAAATTGTTTACCCAAATGACTCCGTATTCGAGTCTCTCGATCATTTGTGAGCATTTGAATATTAAAGAGATTGAATTTCCTATTTCTTGTCGCTTTGCAACCATTTTTCAATCGTCACTCAATTCAATTCAATTCAATTATTTAGTCATTAGCGACCATTATTGCATGAGGTTGATCTCTGTGATCGTCTGAATGAGCAAAACGCATCTCTGGACCATCTATCGCGTTCCGTGGTACGCTAGATGGAGAGAAATGCTGAGCTCGAAGACTTCGCGTCGAAGAGGACCGCCGACCGTCACGCCACACAATAATGCATGCCCTCCAACCTCCCTCCCGATTTCGATTCGATTTATGATCTGAGAAGAACAATCCGCATAGCAATGTACCTAATTCAAAAAGATACAGATGTGGATTGGGTTTCTACAGAATTTTTGGGACAAGTCCCAGGTAATACAAATTTTTTGACAGTTTAATCTGTCGCGCCTTATTGCGCGTAGATTAATTACGAAAATTGGACGCAGCCTTTTGCGCGTAAATTAATAACGGGAATCGGACACGTCGTTTTACGCGTCGATTTTGTAAACAGTATATAAAAGAGTTACGTACTCTAAATGTACTGATCTTCCAACTCTTCGGTCAATTTTTTTACGAATAATAAAATTTTCAAGTCCCACGGCGCCTTTTGCGCGTGGACTTGATGTCTTTCAGTTATGAGAGAAAGCGCAGCATTTGAAACCCGGCGCTCAACGCGCTGGTACAATAATCTCGGTAGTGTATAGTGATAGTGGAGAATCTTGGCGTAAGTATTTATGAAATATATCTGAAATGTACAGAAATACACGTTTAACTGATCGCATTATTTTCTGTTTTAGGACAACTAAACCAATTTCTTAACAAACGAACAGAAAACTGTAGAATGTTTAGTCGAAAAATATATTCACTTTAATAACTCAAAACAGAAAGAGATATCGATTTAAACAATTGAAAATGTTTCTTATTGATCAATACAATCAATAATCGAAGCAGCGAATAGTAAAGCGAATATCTTGTTGAACTCCACCTATTTTTTATGAGTGTATGGACTTGTGTGATTGCGCTAACCACATCTTCTTCTGTTTCAGCTAATCAAACTTTTTGTCTCTTTCAGCCAATACAACTTTCAGTCTGTTTCAGTTGACCAAACCTTTTGTCTGTTTCAGCGAATCAAACTTTTTGTCTGTTTCAACTAATCAAACCTCTTGCCTGTTTCAGCTAATCTAATATTTGTCTGTTTCAGCTAGTCAAATCTTTTGTCTGTTTCAGCTAACCAAATTTTTTTTCTGCTTCGAGTAATTAAAATTTTTGACCATTTCAGCTAATCAAACCTTTTGTCTGTTCCAGCTAATAAAACTTGTTTTCTGTTTGAACTAATCAAACCTCTTGCCTGTTTCAGCTAATCTAATATTTGTCTGTTTCAGCTAATCAAATCTTTTGTCTGTTTCAGCTAACCAATTTTTTTTTCTGCTTCGAGTAATTAAAATTTTCGACCATTTCAGCTAATCAAACCTTTTGTCTGTTTCAGCTAATAAAACTTGTTGTCTGTTTGAACTAATCAAACCTCTTGCCTGTTTCAGCTAATCTAATATTTGTCTGTTTCAGCTAGTCAAATCTTTTGTCTGTTTCAGCTAACCAAATTTTTTTTCTGCTTCGAGTAATTAAAATTTTTGACCATTTCAGCTAATCAAACCTTTTGTCTGTTCCAGCTAATAAAACTTGTTGTCTGTTTGAACTAATCAAACCTCTTGCCTGTTTCAGCTAATCTAATATTTGTCTGTTTCAGCTAATCAAATCTTTTGTCTGTTTCAGCTAACCAATTTTTTTTTCTGCTTCGAGTAATTAAAATTTTCGACCATTTCAGCTAATCAAACCTTTTGTCTGTTTCAGCTAATAAAACTTTATGTCTGTTTGAACTAATCAAACCTCTTGCCTGTTTCAGCTAATCTAATATTTGTCTGTTTCAGCTAATCAAATCTTCTGTCTGTTGAAACTAACTAATTTATCTCTTTTTGGTTTATCATATTTTTTACTTATCTAAGCTAAGTATATTTTTGTCTGTATGGACATGTGTCACTAATTATATTTTCATCTGTTTCAGGTAAATGAGTTATTAACTATACTACTGAAAAATTAACGTTTCCATTTTTAGGCATAGGTCTGGTTCAGGTCTGATTTAGTTTTATTTATTTAGTGATTATCTCATACATCGTAAGAAAAAAAAACCCGTGCCCGAACATTTAAAGATAATCAGCGTTCGCTTATAAGATAAAAACAATCACCCTTCATATATAATTTAAACAACCATCTTCCATTGATAATTAAAACCGTCATCTTTAATCAATAATAAACAGTTAGCGGGTCATATTAACTGAAAAAGTTCGAACAAACTGCGAATATACGCAAGTAACAAATTGATTGGGAAAAACAGTTCACCATAATTAACACGTGAAACATTGTCATCCGCAATTTTTCGAAGAACGTAAGATCGATCTTGCTATTATTCTCCGTGGAGTAGGCCTACTGGGGATACCACGTAAAAAAAAACGCACCGGGTGCTCTACCGCTTGCGGTGGTGTGGAAACGAGCATAAGTGAAATTATTTTCACTCGTCAAATACTAACAGATTGTAGTTTTTCAAATGACAATTTTATTCTTGCGTAAATTCAACTCATTGTCAATAAAACTCATACTTCCATAATGTGTAATGCATGTGAAATCGTAATATCTTCGGATTTCTCTAGTTTAGTCAGAGTGATTTCCACATAAATAAATTTTCTTTTTGATAAATTCCGTTTCTTAGTCAACGTCAACAAGGTGCACACATCTTTGGCAATTTCCACATTTTTCTACCCCGCTTAACCTTTCGCAGTCGTTATTAGGGGTTACCGGAAAAGTGCTGAAATTCCGGATAAAATAGTATCGACTTTGTCGCTATACAATTTTTTCAAACTCGAAATACGTAACAATTAACACGGGCACTGCCATAAATGTATAATAAAGTGGACAGATATGAGTAATTATAATCTGGGTCTCTTGATAATAAATTTCTGAACAATCTTGGGCTTGGGGGTAGGCGGACAGATTCACAATCGAACCATGTAATATGAGTAGAAGTTGAAAAAAGGAACCCTGAACATTTAAAATTTTTTTTAATCACTTTTGTAATAACGATTACCTGAGGTGTATCAGGATGTGTTAGAGCGTGGACTCAAACATTAGTAACAATGGAGTATTACCTAATTTCCAAAAAATATATACAAGTAGTATTTTTTTGTAGAAAGGTCTGGGTTTTCCGCTGCAAATAAACTGCATTTTCAAAACACCACGGAAATCTAACCTCAGTTAAGAAATTAGTTTTATGTGTCAGTGGCGCATTCTTTCGGAATAAAGGTATGAGCATTGACTGAAGATAAATATTAGTCTCTTCAGTTAACGGCACGAGTTAAGTATTAAACATATGTACAGAAATTACATAAGGTACATATAGGAACAACTGTATATTACTATTCTTTGATTAACTTCTTCGAATGTATCCCATCATTCGCATCAAGAAAAGGTTTCTAACTCTGTTAACAGTAAACCAGGTGCATGTTTATTGTGCATCTATTTAGATAACATTATTTTTGTCGATCCGATGGAGTTGGATTGACATTGCCGCATCTGGCCCAAATGAATTTACATCATTGAAAAGTATGCGGCGTCCTAACGGGATTATGTGAAAATTTCAGTCTGTTCTTGCTCGAGATTCCATAGGCAGAATAATATTCGACTCCGTATTATCTGGGTACATGTGGGTGAGCGATGGTAACATCAGTTCGTGTCGCTTTTACTTACCGACCACTTCCCGGATTGCTATCTCTCAACTCGCTGCCTCTCTATTGCCGTAGGGTAGCAAGCGCACATTTCGGTTAAAATCCTGATTGTGCGCAGCGCATTATCTTAAGTTTGAGAAGTTTGAGCGATAGAATATGGAAAAGCATTTGACAAGTGGATTGTGATTTTTATACTTTTGAGGGTCGTTTTTATTACGTGGTAGGGTCTCACTCGGAAGTGTAGCGGTAATAAAGTACAAAATACCACATTAATTATATGTTTAGTAAGACGCTATTAATACCGCAAAAATGCATACAGATACTATATATGTAGGTATTGATATTTATTACTGACGTATAATATCTGCTAAGTGAACGTGAGCGTAGATATATATTGTACTTATATAAGTACGTGTGAACATGCATGTATAAAAAGTGATGTAGACATATTATTGCTGCGTTTTAACGGTATCGCCGGATAGAGAAGACAAGTATTAGCTGCCTGAATATTTCACAGGCTGTTAATGGACAGACATTAATATTTTACATGTCTACATCATCACCATCGTCGTCATTATCGTCATAGTCATCCGAAGTTTCATTAGGATCATCAGCTTGAGACAGACATTTATCACACCTGCATATGAATAGATAGAGTGAACTGAGAGCTTTCTGCCTAGAGTACCTGCTCCGCTCTAAGGCACAGTCATCCAAATAACTGATACAAATCTCTTCCTCTGGCCGTATGTCTCTGACTGCTTTAAGCACCAGAGTACTATTAGAGTAAGGAAATTCGACTATCGCGTTTGGCGCACAGCTGTGATTGGCAGCTGATTGAAGTTTGTAGAGACCTGAGCCTTCGTTATTCAAAAATGATCCGACGACTGTTGAAAATCACACAAGTACACCTCGTTTAATATAATATTCCAAATTATTGTAAATAAATATCAGAATATTCGAAAGTCTGAACGTTACCTTCTTCCATGTCATCGTAAATCCTATCAATCAATTTGTCAACTTGCATTCTTTTGTTCATAGGCAGTTCAAGTGCCGAAACGTTTCTTACCCATCGGCTAAAGGCACTTGTTCCAATACCCTGGCCATTGGTTCCAATTAGAGCCAAGATACTCCTAAATCCATCAGGAGTGAACCACTGAAATGACAGCGATTAGTTGCATCTTACACCCACTACAATGGACGTAACATTAACTGAATTTTGACATACATGTGCTACAGCCTCGTTGTTTAGAGCAGATTGTGCCATTTCTCTCAACATATCAATCTGGCCAACATATTTTTCTCCTAATAGATTGTGAGATATTTCTTGCGTTTCGTTAACGGCACGTCTACAAAATTGGCCAAAAGTATATAGGATCATTTCCTTATCTGAACATTGCTGAACCATTGAAACCATCCTAGCCAGTAACATTATAGTAGCCGTTTCCGGCGGATAATGCATCTGCTTCCATGCTTCGTTTAGTCTCACCAGAGGATGACTGTCACTTCCAGGATCGTTGCTGGACTTGTGGCACAAGTATTGGTGATACCTGTTGATTGTTTACTTTGTTAGATCATTTGCTTATCATAATAGTCGGACTAAAAACCAAAAGCCATTTCTGCAATCTACCTGCTAAGGCTCTCCTGCTGACATTCCGCCGAGCAGTATTTTACTCCGCAGTCTGGACAGGCTACAATTGATTCCTTCTTAGTTTGGCAGCACTCGGGATAAGGCAGGACTAAGTCTGGTTTGCCAGCAAGGCGTCTTGCATTTTCTTCCGCTGTTTCTAGCGGGCTCATGCAATTGTCACAGGCAGAGTATCCATACTCTGCATTCCATGAGAATTGGCAACAGATCACAGGCTTCTCTTGGAATATTTGTTCCCCTTCTTTGAATGATTTCAAAGAAAAGATGCCTTTACCCTGCAGCATAGAAGAAACTACTCTTAATATACAAATGTGTGAAATATCCGAGGGAGTAATAGAACAAAAATGATAATGTTTTAGAGAATGAAAGTGCGCCTTTGAAGTACAAGAAAATTGGTAAGATGGCAAATAATTGCAAAGTGACATACAATATCTGGCAAACTATTTTGGGAATGCCTCTGTTGCGAGCAGATTATTTCAACCGGTACTGGCCAGCTATGCATATCGAAAGACTACACATATGTGCTGGGGAAAAAACAGGCATACTTGAATAACCGTAGCAAATGATAAATCTTAAAAAAAAGATTCCATACCTTTTCCTCGTCGATTATCCTGACTTCGAAACCATCGCCTTCCATTGTTGGGTTTAAATCTGTCACGTGTGAACGGAATTCTAAAAACAATACCAAACGTCACAAAGTCGAAATACCGGAAGATTTGATGTACTGATCAGATAAAGTTCGTTTTTTAAATCGCCTTTCTTTCTCGAATCGCAAGCCTAATTTATTTGATCGTCTTAAAATTAGTCGAACTCGTGGTTTTTTGTTCAACCCGTTTTCAACTGGTTGTCAGGTTATGTGTAAAAGTCGTATGCAGCAGAGTTGATCGTGAAATAAATTGAACGGTAATTCTGCTAAAGATGGTTAGCTTCACAAGTTTTTGATATGAGTAATAATCTCAGATCATAGTTGACATATCGCGGCCTACGTAAGAATTAATTTCAATTTATAAAAATAATTTCACTATTGAATTAGGCGTTTATTGAAAAAGTAAAAATGATCGTAAAATTATTTCAGAGATTTGAATCTCCTGCGCTTGGCCATATGCTCAAACTAAATCAACATACCAACTAATGCTATTTTCAGTGCGATAAACAATCTTTTATCTCTTTTGCACTTCCGAGTTCGTGATCAGCTCTACCTCTGTCCTAGGGAACTGTTAGCTCTGCCAGCTAATTTCGGAACGTACACAAGACAACGAGTAGATTCGAGGAGTCGTCGGAAGCGGAAAACCGGCCATAGTAGAATATCTGCGACGACGCTTTGGGCAGTGGATTGTGATCGTATCGAGGTGGTCCAGAATCCATAATTTCTGAGAAGTCGGTTATACATTACTGTGAGACGATATTCGTTTACACGATTCGACGTACTGCATCCTGCTTGTGCTGTGTTAAGATATGAACGGAACAATGGCCATGGTAAGAATATTTTTCTGGCGTTTCATCGAATACAGAATACCGTGAGGGACTCAGAGATCATCGGTCGTTTTGTCGGTGGGAGGTTCGCGTTAGGATTTAGCATTATGGCGGTTATCTATTTTAACGCTAATTAGTCAACAATATTGTACCATAAAGCTTCGCCTGTTGAAGAATAGGATTTTCAGAGAAATGCCCACACTCTTTAGATCCTAGGCGTGAACTCTACGTCGATGTATTCTCGCCAAACATCGCATGAACTTTCACTGTCAATTGGGCCTATTAGTTTTTCAATATTAATTTGAATTCCAGGCACCACCTACCAACACTCAACAGCAAACCAACGCTGAGCCACCAGTTAAGAAACTCCGTACTGAAGGTAATACGATGTGCTAAGCCTGTCATCTTGAATCAGATATTACTTATCGTGGAAAAAATATAGCCTAATGTTTAAAGAGACGTATATTAAAATACAGAAATTGTTAGGTAATGTATGAAAATACATACAGCATATAAGAATGAAATGGGCTCAACTGTTTACCGGTTTATTGCTCTATGGCCAAAATACAATACACCAGTTATAATAATACATACATGTAACATAGTGGTACAATGCACTTGTTGAAAAGAGAATGGTATGGCGATATGTCAACCAGATTTGGGCGATGGGCTCAAATAAAACTAATGTATGGTTGTCCTTCTGTTCTGAGATGTTACAGCGGAGAGACACAGTACAGAGTCTGCGGGCTGAGACTGAGCTGAGACTGAACGAAAGAAAGAAAGAAAGTACCCTTCGTTCGTTGAACAGAATCCGAGTTTCAAACTCCCTCCGACTACCTACGCAACGTCTAGTGCCGAGTACGCGGTACTCGATGCATATATAAATGTATATTAGCTAGGTCAGCACTCACCTTTAGGGTAGCTCGCAAACAAACAATTTTCAAAATCATGCTATCATGATTTTACCTGTGAATACTGAATGGAAGATTACAAAGTCCATTTACAATAACTCGAACAGTATGTCGATCTAGAGTCCTAGGTGAGGCAGGTAAGTTTTTAAGGACTTTGTAAAGAAAAATTCTACGAAGCGAGGAGCGGAGGGTATAATATTTTTTATTCTTAGGTAAAGCGTGTATAAAATTTCTCATAACAGGATTCTTAGCTAGAATAATCGGCTAGACGTTGTAGCCCTTGGCTCGGTGAGTCAGCTGACATAAGTTCCAGAAGGCAAAAAATAAGCAAAACAGACGGAAGTCCACTCAGAGAGTTCTCCTTTTGCTTTGTGCTTACAGATTACTGCCTCGCCTCGGTCCGTCGGATATATTGCGCGCGCAACCTTCATTGTTCAGCCCTGAGCTCTGTTAGCTGTTAAGTGAATGAAAATGAGCACACAAGCGGCAACCGTTGGCCAAAATGTCAAAGTAAACAAAAGAAATCTTAGAAGATACGTTACACGTGTTCTGATTTCTGTTTCAGAGACTAGCCCTACCAATTTGGTCACGAATGAAACCCAACAATTACATTTGTCGATAGGGTGGTTATATTAAGTTGGCCCCGCGTTCAGTCAAATGTTAAAAAAGCACGTACCATTGAAAATTGAATGACATTGTGCAGGGATAAGGGACACAACGCAGCTGTTAGCCTAGTAGAAGAATTTCATAGAATTCCACCGCCATGGGCATCATTACAGTTTTCATACCTCATTCCCAAAGAAAGTTAGAAGATCATCCACAAAACAAATTCATGAAATCAGTTCCAGAGAATAATATTAGCACTCGGTTAAAAGATATTAAGAAATGTCCATTATAGACCATTAAATTAGTTAGCGTGCAGTTTTAACCGTCAGTTTAATTTATTTCAACTGGAATTTTTGCAATTTGGTTTTGGATGGTGCGTGCGAAACGACTAGGGATTCTGTTCCCTAATTTGTCGATATAATATGACACGATTTATGTGTATGTGTATGCACATGCAGAAACATACCTGCATATTTAGTACATATATTTACGTGCATATATGTCTGTACTGCTACAAACGTCTAATTTTTGATCACATGAAAAATGCTATCGCGATTACTTTGACTGTTTTAATTTCTTTAAACTTACAGTTTGGCGGAAGGTCCGGGTCGGGGAGCTGCTGTGCACGGCAACGTTCCTTTTACCACCCTGTCTCCTATAATATAGCCAAAAATTGTTCAGTGTACTTTCAGACATGATTCGTCCATTCAATTTATATACAATCTGGCTCACATCAGTATTCATTGCCACGCAAAATTGTTGAATGTTACGGTCAATAACAATTTTCAACAAAGATCTGTTTTCTTTCTTTGTAGTTTTTTCTTACTGAATTTAAATTCAAGTATCTAACAGCAACGTGCCGTATTCTTGGTCCATGTTTAATACAAAAAATAATAAATCAAGATGTTTATCGGTCATCTTGTCTTGAACTTATACCAACCAAACGATAGGATTGGCAATATATCTCCATGATTCCCAAATATTTCTGAAAAAGCCGACTATCGATAATGCTTCTACCTTCATGAAAATAATTATTCATTGCTCAATTTTATTACGAATGGTACCAGTGAATCACATTATATGATGGTAGAAGTAGTAAAGGTGGTCCTGCATTAATTGAAAACACTCTAATCTGTTATTCTTTTATAGGAAATCCATCCGACTTCTTGCCAGGGCCTATATATGATCTGAATCAGACCGGTCAAGTCGTTGCCGGTAAGTTAAAGATAATACTGTTATCTTTGCATAAACATAGTTTTTCAGCAATCCCATCCATATTTATGTGTCTAACATTACCTCAAACAATTTCGCATAACTAACATTTTTTAGTAAATAATTTCGTTATTCTAATTTCTAAAAGTATGATGTATCAATATTTTGTGACAATAAAGTCGTTGAGTCCCTTTGGTCATTTCTTTTGGCCGAAGGTTGACTCCGTCCTCGTGGACGCTGTGCTGATAAGATCTGATATTTTTCTTAGTTGTTTAGAAAGTAAAAACATTGAGAAAACATTGTTCCTAATTTGCTTGTACTATTGATTATTCTGATCAGGTCCTGGGGCAAAGTACCTGAGCTTACCAGGTATTTTGGGAGCTGGCTTGCCCAAGATTACATCAGAACAGCAAGATGCGGTGAACAGAGCAAAAAAGTATGCAATGGAGCAGAGCATCAAGATGGTCCTGATGAAGCAGACTTTAGCTCACCAGCAACAGGTGAGACTGCAAAAAGTTTATGGCTCGGCAATCGGTTCGATACCTAAAGAGGTATTAAATGTTTTCTCCCTCCGTCAACCTACCTATATACATGCATTTCGAAAGAGATAAAATTATCATATTCAAGTTTACCCCTTGACAAGTTTTAGGCAAAAGTGAAAATGATAATAAGTTTCTTACAATTGAATGCATCATTGTTTCGATCAATTCGTTATTGCTAAAACAATTTGGAAATGGATGGCTATAGGTATGGTCTATAAAAAATTATGATAAGTTATTAGCAGGTCGCATGGTAACATGAATCAGAATAAAATTATACTTCTAAACCATCCAAAGACTTGAATGACAAAGGGGTATCAGAAATGAGATTTTCTGTCATCAGGGCTGTTTTGTTTTTCTGTACCTCATTTTTACAAGAATTAATCATAATTATGCGTCACGCTCATTTCTCACAATATCATCACTGCGTTACAGGTATTATTTCGAGTGTAAAATGAAAATCAGCTAGTAATTTTTTGAATTTCGGCTGTTTGCACAAATTTAGAAAATACTTGGGTTTTCGGAAATTGCTAAAACATTTTGTTAAACATTCTGCTGCTTGCAATGTGAGAAAAAGATTTTTAGATTCTCTTTTCGAGTGACCAAAGGCTGATACTCTCTTGGTATGTAAATCCTATCACCAATCCGTCTGACGTGTATTAACACCTCTATTAAATTTGTGGATTCAGCACCCAGATCCCAGTACGTATAAAAATTAAATTAAACAACGAATGGTTTTTTGAATATAACTTTAAGTCTGATCAGTTGATTTTTTCTCCCCCGCAGAAGAATAAGTTGGTCCTGCGGCAGCAAGTATTATTGCTAATGTGCAGGTTAGTGTCAACTAAATCAAGGACAAACTCAATACTGCCTTACAATCAATCTTTCCCTTTCAACATTTCCCTAAATCGCAACTGTATACGAAATTAGAGTTTTTAATACCAGTCGGCGGGAGCAAAGCAGAGCAGAGCAGAGCCATACCAACGCAGAGAGGATTAGTTTTGCATGGGCTATGAGCGATTCGAGAAAGTATCATCTTACACCATTCTATCCTTGACTATTTGACTCTTATTCTCTATATGCAGCAAAGAATCTAACTTTTCTCATCTGTATTGATACCTACGGAAACGAAAAAATCACATCTCTCAGATTGTGTAATAGAGTTAATTTCTGTTCCACTTCTTCTGCTAGAACAATCTAAAGCATTGTATATAGCTGAAAAAAGTATTATGGATGATGATTAAAAGTTAATACCTGTATTATATGGGGAAAAAAGTACTTCTTTTTTCATTTTTCTTATCCCTATTTGATCATGGTCAAATTCTTTATGTTTCCTATTTCTGTTGTATACAATTCGACAACAATGCGCATATTGCCTGGTTGTTCTTTCAATGTTGATACTGGGCAGCACTTAGATATGGTAAAGTAAAGAAAGGAGAAGAATAGTCAAGGAAAGAGGTGGGAATGACAATGAGATTGGGGGATTTATGAAATGTGAACAAACGGTGGTGCAAGTAAGGGGGAGGGATACCAATAGAAGGCCTGTGGTCCTTTGTGTTGCAGCAAATGGCTAGTCAGCGGAATCAGGTGCAGAGACAGCAGGCTCTCGCCCTCATGTGCAGGTTTGTTTGTTCTTTGCCTTAGATTCCTCTGCCCTTCCTCACTCGCTTCCTTCTGCCTTCCTATTATCATCAACTGGTTTAAAACCATCCTTTTCCCTTGTATAACAATACCCAACACTTATTTGCTTCGCCTTTGCTCCCAATCATAATTAACTATAAATCACCTCTTTCCTGCAATTACAATAACATCTCATACGTTCTAACTTTAGTCTTGTCAAAATTATGTTTCTAATTTAACACCAGAGGCAAACCGTTTGCATAGTCGCGTTAAAAAAAGACAAATTATCTTTACTTTCTAGTTGTACTTATTAATATAGAAATTACAATACAAGATAACATCTGACAAATTAAATTAAATTCAGTAGAAACTCCGTCAAATCTTAACTGTTTGATATGTCATAACACTAAGTTCAAGAACAAGAGTAAAATTATGGTTAATCACTCTTGATACGTTATAATCAAAGTAATACAAATGAATGCCATGCCTCTGGCCTGTTAGTATATATTTGGCCAGCACATATCCAAGAACAAAAATTTACATCATTGTCCCATACCATACCAATAATTAATTTGGCAATACCTATCGCTACAACAGGGTCTACGTTGGAAGCATAAGCTTCGAGTTGAAGGAGGACACCATTCGTCAAGCTTTTCTTCCATTTGGCCCCATAAAATCAATAAATATGTCATGGGATCCTGTAACGCAGAAGCACAAAGGCTTTGCGTTTGTTGAATACGAGATTCCAGAGGCAGCCCAACTCGCATTAGAACAAATGAACGGTGTCATGATTGGAGGTCGTAATATCAAGGTACAGTTACACACCCTAAATCCAATTAACCTACTCCACTTATAAAGATTTTTGCGGCCATTATGCAGTTTTAATTAATTCTTACTCTTGGAATACAGGTAGTGGGACGCCCTTCAAACATGCCGCAGGCTCAGTCCGTCATAGATGAGATAACTGAGGAAAGTAAACACTACAACAGAATCTACATAGCGTCAATTCATCAAGATTTGACCGAAGATGACATAAAATCAGTGTTTGAAGCTTTCGGGCCGATCACTTACTGCAAACTTGCGCAAGGTAGTTCACCCCACAGACACAAAGGATACGGCTTCATTGAGTATGAGACGATGCAGTCAGCCTTGGAAGCAATAGCGTCTATGAACCTTTTTGATCTTGGTGGTCAGTACTTGAGGGTTGGCAGAGCCATAACACCACCAAATGCACTGATGGGACCTCCGAGCGGTACAAGTATGATGCCTACGGCTGCTGCAGTAGCTGCAGCTGCTGCTACGGCCAAAATACAAGCCATGGATGCAGTAGCGAGTAATGCTGTTGCTTTGGGTCTTACGAAATTAGGCACAAACACCCCACCCATAATAAACCAAGGTATTTACTATTTAAAACAATGTATCGATAGATGGACTGGAAAAATCAAGGCTAATATAGTTCGAAGATATTGCATACTGTTGATACGAATGAGTCTAAGTGTACCATATCGTTTTCAGCCCTACCTGGAATAGTAAGACCTGCAATAGCGACCACAACTATCATGGCACCTCCTACCATTGCCAGTGCCGTGGTTCCGGCTGTCATTCCACCACCCGGAATTGCTATTCCACAAACACTAACACGTCCACCAGCCATAATTCAACCTATTCCTGGTCAACCTACCGTTGTCATCCCACCACCAGCAGTTATCGCGCCAACTTCTGTGGGGGCTCCGCTTGTAAGTAGAAATACATGATAATAGTAATAATATATGGTCATTAGCATCGATCTTAGAATTCAGCTTAAATTCATATTATGCAGGTTGGTTTCTTTGGCTGTTAAATTGAGTCGATACTTTGAAGACATAAAGATAAATCATTGATTAACTGTTATGTACTTAATAGGTTCCAGTGACAACTGCTGCCAGCGTGGATGTCGTCAGGAGGGCTCAAGAACAGGCAGCACACCAGAAACAGCAAGAAGAATTGCAGAAGAAACTCTTGGAAGAAACTGAGCCGCAAACACTTCAACAGCAGGAGAACATGTCGATCAAGGGGCAGAGTGCTAGGCATCTTGTAATGCAAAAGCTTATGCGTAAAGTGGAATCAAGAGTTGTTATTTTAAGAAATATGGTCGCACCTGAGGATGTAGATGAGAGTTTGCAGGAAGAGATCCAAGATGAATGCTCGAAATTTGGCGTTGTTGAAAGAGTAATCATATACAACGAAAGACAATCAGAAGACGAGGAAGATGTCGAGATTATTGTCAAAATATTTGTCGAATTTTCACAAATGAGTGGTAGGTATTTATTTCATAGTTAATCGTCATGTTGTACGTAATATTGTTCATATGCATGCAAGTCATTGTAGCTTGCAATTAGTTGTGGCCGGTGTAAAGCTGATAAAGAACACATCAAAATAATCAGTATCTTATCTGCAGATAATCCGTGCGGTAAATAGTAGACATACCAATGTGTGGCGAATACGAAACTGAACTGAACGTTTTGTATTTTTATTTCAGAAGCTGAAAGAGCCCGTGATTCACTGAATGGTCGGTATTTTGGCGGTCGACTGGTTAAAGGAGAGCTTTATGACCAGGCCTTATTTGACAACCATGATTTCTCTGGTTGACATGCACAATGGTGCTTGCTTTTGTCACCTGCATTGTAAATTATCAGACCGATACCTCCTGCCGCAGAAGAAGCTGAACAACAATCAACACTACTACACTACTTCGATTCGTATTTAATTCATAGAATTCATACTTGGTTTTCTCGTGGTATATGAGAAAATTTTTATTTGATACAGAGCGATAGGATTGATAGTTCAAGTTTCAGAGTTCATTTATGTATTGTGATTTAAATTTGTATTAAATCATTCTTGATTGACTGGGCAGACCTGCCGAAGTGGGCAGTATTCCGTTCAAGTTATCGATGACACGTCTATGCTGTAACCATGCACTCATTATCACGAGTGTAGCTGCAGTGAAACTATGAGTTAGATGCGATAAAGTTTACAAACGAGTAACGCAGATCGGGTGAGAAGCTTCACTGTGAGCCATACATATTTATCTTGACGTAAGAATTAGAATTTTTATTTTGTATATCGTGATGGATTCTCACACTTTGTAGTCAATCGAGTTTGTAATTGGTACGTAGATACATAATATTATACCATGTTGCTCGAATGTACTACACGCAATGTACGATGAGGTATACTTAACGTCAATAAATTTTTTTGCATTTTAAATAAATGTATTGATTACTAAACATCGTGAGTCATCTTCAGAGTAAGGAAAGAGTATGAGGTAAAGTAAAAACGAAGGGGTTTCAATTATGCTTTCTATTGAAACAGAGTATTGACATGAATTTACTATGAACAATTGATTTCTACCAATCAACTCTCCTTTGTGACTGTACAAATTATTGAAGTTGAAGGATTCATCGCAAAAGTACAAATTATTGTGTACGATTGTTACATAACATGTACGTCATCGATAATTATATTATACACAGGCTACGAAAACAATCAGCAATCACATTCTAACAATTCGCTAGAGTATTAAACTAAAGTCATAACATTTTTCACTGGTTGCACTTGATTCACACTGAGTGTTATTTCTCCAGATTCCAAACAATAGCAGAAGTGGAATCTTAGGAAATGCACTTAGTGAGTATCCAGTGTAGCCAGTGGAAAACATTATACAAGCGCCTCTGAACATTACTCTTTGCTGTCCTTGAATCCTTCAGGATACTGATAGTCTTTATAAGTTGGGAATCCAATCGCCTCTGGCAGTGGTGCCGGTTTTGACTTTGAGGATCTTGTAGCTTCTAAAGCACTTTCCAATTCAGCTGCATTTTTCTTCTTAGTTTTCATCAGTGCCAGACTCTGCAATACTTCAGCATCTGACGGTGGTTCTTTTCTGCGATACCTTAGCCACGCTTCCCATTCAGCAGGTACTTCTTGCTGAAAGTCATCTTTGTTCACTGGTTCGAAGTAACGTGGTGGTTTTTTTTTTGAACTTGTGGAATGTAGCGGTGTTTCATAATACTTGGTACCAAAGTGATCAGTGCCTACTAGATCTCCTCTAAATCTACGTGGTTTAACCGACTCTATGAAATGTTTCCAGATTGTTTGAAAAACGCCCCGCGTCGGTTTACCTGCCATCTTAGTTCCTCGATATGTTGATGTATGTCTGCACCCTGCAAACCAATTTAAATCACTTATCGGTTGCAAGGCCTTTTGCTGGGGTATGTTAATATGTATTATGCGTCTTTGGCTGCAATAACCAAAAGCCCCATATTTTCGTTCTTAACCTTTCCCAGACCTGCTGAAGTTTCGGGGTTAAGTTGTAGAAAAACACTTGAAATTTGACATGTAGAAAGTCTGCATCACTGTAATAATTTCTACTCTACCCTTAAGAGATAACTTTGCGTGTACTGAGTGTCGCGAAGGAGTGAGAGAAGTATATGTTGGTATAATCTGTCTCTCTCGCTCTATACGTGATTGGATATATATATATATCAATCATATCGGCTGCATTTTCGCGAGGTCGATGGGATAGGTAGCTCCCTCCAGTAGTAGGTATGCTTTAAGTATATGCTCTAGAGACTGTACTACGGGACTCTACCTGGAACTCATATAGGTATGTAATACTACTGGAACTACAGGTTCCTTTGGTATATTTCAGTGATCTGCAGCGACGGCTACGCGAAAATGAGACCAAATTAGACCCAATCGAAGCGAGAGAGATGAAAACGGCTCCGTGACTGTAGACTATTTACTACTCGTGCTGTCCGACACCGTTGCCAGACTCGCCAGAGTCACCAGAGTAAAGTTGAGTGGGAGATACACAATGATGCGTAAAGAATGTCGTTACAAGCACGGATTACATAAATTTAACCAAAAATTTACAGTACCCAGCTGCTCGACGGCTTGTGATTAATATTAGAATAAACAGAATCAATACAATTCTCTTGATTTCTCACGTAGAGCTGCTGCTACCTTGGACTCTGCTAAGCTACGATGCAGATTGCTACTGCGAACGAATCTGCAGGATTTACGCTCAAATAAGTGTCTGTTTACCGAAGAACAAGCTATGATGTAGTGTATGTGAATTGGATTATATATTTATATGTATATTTTCGAGTTATCGAATTATGCGATTGAAACAATTTATATTGGAAATTAGTGAGCTTGTACAAAAATTTTTTTGTGAATATTACAATCGAGAAATGTCGAACCACCTGTACACTACATCTTTACTTGCAAATTATACATTAACCTAACCGATTATCGGAATCGTTCGAGCGTTTGATGTCCGTGGACTATAACAGGATTTTCTTCGTAGGGCTTCGCAGGCTATACGATAATTTAATAATATAACATACGAGAAATGAGCTGTAACGCGTCTGCTCCAAGAAGTGAAGAATCGAGCTTCGGCAACTAGTCTGCGTCTGATTTCCGAGAATTTTATTTTGCTTGAAGACAACAGTTGACAAAATATCATCCACAACAATAACTACGAATACGAATTCGTACATACAGCAGCGCATCACAGTCAGAAATAGAATAAATGTATTCATATATACTCCGCAGATGATACCTACGTACGTTGTTGACACGCGACACGACGTTTGCATGCACCTGAATTTTTATTATTCCTTCTCTTTTCTATCTATACATACAGTCTTTGGGTTGCCGACTGATTGTCCATGGCGATGGCGGGTGGGGGGCTGAAAGGCGGTATGTATCGTGGCAATAGCCAGTCTTGATATTCCTTGGGAGTACATGCGTACCGACTTACGGATACTGCACGTTGACCGTGCAATTGCTAGAAACAGCAATAGCCATCGGTGACTAGCCTGACAATTTAACCCTCGATAAATACGCGCGTTAGTTTAAAGTTGAACGAAGGTTGGGTACGGTGCGCCCCCCCCCCTGCTGCCTCGTACGTACGCATACACACACAATGTACAATACACTCCATGGTTGAACATGGGTGGATCAGCGGTTTACGTCACTTCCAGGCGTGGTGTGTCCGTGTCTCTTTGAGAGTCGTGTGTGCGCTGAAAATGGCCGTGTTTTAACCAGATTTATCAAGCCATATAATTTCAAACGTAAATTTTTCCCGCTTATCTCGCTTGCCGTTTCGTATTGAAACTGGTTCTATTCTGTGATATTACTTCAATATTGTTGTACACCGAGTGTCATTTATTCAGTGCCGTGCCTTCGACAGGCTGCTGGATAAGATGACTATTGGTACCGATTGGTCGATTAGGTGAGCGACTGTGTTACATACAGATTTTGGTACTATTTTCACTATATTTTTGCAGCCTTTCACTGAAATATAACCTCCGGTTATCGATTAAGAAACTATTACGCCGTTTGGCGTTGGTTCTGTAGTTTTAGTACTACCGATCGGAATGTAAATGTATGTGGAAAAATAAAGAGGAGAAAAAAGGCCAACAAAAACAACACTCAATGTGACAGAAAAATTTCGTTTCACGAATTCGTTATCGGATAATTTTTGGACTTATTTTTTACTTTAAGTTTCCCGAATTTGAGGAAAAACTTCTTGCCGTCAGCGTAAAAATGTCTCCGTTCTGGAACGTATGAAACAGGTGCTTTGCATCTCTTGATAACTCGCAAATACGCAGGTGGACGTCTAACCAAACGATGTCGATCGTATGATCAGCTGTATTAATCATTAATTCGACGCATTTTTACGTACATATATACCTAGAATCATTGTTCAACGTGATGGCTTCATGTTAATATTTATACGTTTGAAATTCATAATATCACTGCTCTGTCTAAACAGCCACTTGTATTTGTTGAATCAGTATTGGAAACCTGACTTGGATCAAGGCCAAGGGTGTAGGTATGTTTTACGACCGCTGACGATGCACCTTCCGTTACAAGCTCACGCTTATGCTTATCTTTCTTATCTCTGTCTTCATTTTTCCACTCACTCATAGCTAATATCACATGTTAAATTAACAGCTCCATCAGGCTTGCAAATGTGGTCTAGATAGAGAATTGAATCACCCAAAGAAGTGACCGAACGTCCCAAAGTACCTAATGTTTTTAAGAACCTAGTATCAAGAGCTTTATGTATCTTTATTATGTAATTTTGCATGAATTGAATATTTCTGTTACAGATTTTGGAGGTTCTAAAGTGGTTAATTTTTCATTCAATCTTGGATGTCTGGAAGAAATGAAGGGCCTAGCCCTTGATGACCCACACCGACTGGCGACGAGTATCGGTACTGGCTCGCTAGACACCATTGAAGATTAAATCCGTCAAGATGCGGGAGAGATTTGTGACGATACCTCGACGTGTCGAGGGGGTCTGAATACCACAACTATTGGTTCAATTCGGTTCCTGCCTAGGAATCAAGTCGAGGATGTTTACTGATTTACTTTTGTACATGTGAAAAGATAAATTTACTGGACTGTACTAATTTTTTTTTTTTTAATGTTTGTATTAACGTTACATTTGATGATATATCTTACAACGTTTGTGACATTTTCACGTCTGCGTTATGAATCATCTTCGTTATTGATTATAATTACTGTCTTGCGCTTTATATGAAATAATATAACAAGGTCCTGTATTAATTATTCAATATAAGTCTTATAGTCATTTGCCAGAAGCCTGACATGCTTCAATCAATTATATGGACCAAGTCAATTTCGTTTATTTGTTAGTCAAGTTTTAGGGTGTAATAAGTTCAAAATGTCGTTTTTATCAAATTTGAAAAAAGCATTCCACTTCGGTGGCAATGACGCGAAGAAGAAAAAGTTGTTCAATAATATTAAAATGGATTGCGACCCGGAAGAATTTTGGGAAATGATCGGAGAACTTGGAGACGGTGCTTTTGGCAAAGTCTACAAGGTAAGCAACTACATTGTTGTGATTTTATCCCTGAATCTTTATACAAAACACAAATGAAAGTACTTAGTAATTTGAACTTTCTTCTGTCATTCTTACTAGGCACAGAGTAAACAGACTCAGCAATTGGCTGCAGCTAAAATGTGTGCATTAGAAGGTGAGGATGACCTTGCAGATTTCATGATTGAAATTGATATACTCTCAGAGTGCAAGCATCCAAACATCGTGGAATTACACGAGGCCTATTTTATGGAGGGAAAACTGTGGGTGTGTACACAGAGCATTTGCTAGATTACCAGATCGAGGCATCTAAATTTATCATTTGTTCAGATGTTGGCCAGTCATCTGTGCAACACAATTACTGTTGTCTTTATCAATTCATTAAGATATCTCAATCGACGTATGAATCTTCAGATGTTGATCGAGTACTGCGACGGCGGTGCCTTGGATTCGATAATGGTTGAACTAGAAAAGGCTTTGACCGAGCCACAGATAGCTTATATATGTCAACACATGACACAAGGACTGGCCTTTCTTCATAAAGCCAAAGTTATTCACAGAGACCTTAAGGCTGGCAATGTTCTCCTCACTATGGCAGGCGGCGTTAAACTGGGTAAGTTTCGTTCGTAGGTATATTCGTTATTGATAGCAGCCAATCGGTATTATGTACCGAACGATGAGTTGTAATTTACTTTCCACTGATATTAATAGGCACATTTTTTCTTTAAATAGCCGACTTTGGGGTTTCCGCAAAAAATAAGCACACCCTCCAGAAGCACGACACATTCATTGGAACGCCTTATTGGATGGCACCAGAGGTTGTTCTGTGCGAAACGTTTAGGGACAATCCTTATGACTTCAAAGTAAGAAAAAAAAAAATGATTTTGTAAGATTGTACATATATATTGGCAAATAACTTTTCATAAACTCTCGTCAGGTTGACATATGGTCACTGGGCATTACGTTGATTGAATTCGCTCAAATGGAACCCCCCAATCATGAGATGTCACCGATGCGAGTTCTGCTGAAAATCCAAAAAAGTGATCCTCCAAGGCTTGATCAGCCTGGGAAATGGAGCAAGGATTTCAACGAGTTTGTTGCCAAGGCGTTGATAAAGGATCCTGCGGCACGACCTACAGCCGACGAGTTACTTAAACATCCATTTGTCAATCGTACTCTGGATTCCAAGCCCGTCCGTGACCTGTTACTCGAATATAAGGCTGATGTGGTTGAAGAGGAACTCCTCGACGAAGATGCTGAGGTACGACTTTTGTTATACGTTATCTGTATCACTACAGCTAAAATGTGCATCTACACGTATAATTGGCATCATGTCACAATTATCCACGTTTATGCACAGTACACCTTATCATTGTCTTCACCGCATAGTTCATTGGATTTAGACATTCCCAAATTAAGTAATAAGACAACGGAAAATTGCATATACCTCTTTTAAAATGGACAGTTCTCTGCATTTATACTGTCACATATTTTCATCGGGATTTTAATCTTATTCCAAATGCAGCCGCATATTTGATGTTCAGCAGAGAGTGAGAAGTACACAGTATAAGTATGCAGTTTCAAACGATGTACGATTTCTGCCTATACCTAGCTCAATGGAGCTAATGTTATATGGGTAGCTACTATAACTATGCAAGAGACTTCGGTGATTTTCTAATTTTTCCTTTGCGAGCGTGATTATCACTAACATACACTTTGTTTGCTAGTTGTTGTAAATTTCACTGAAGCATATAATTTTAAACAGCATCTTTTGGCCTGTTGTGTCACCCTAAATGCGAAAGAAACTTTCATTAAGTTCACATAAATACATCTAAATAATATACCTGTGATTCCATGCTTGCATTATGGTAGAAGGCTAGGAAGGCAAAAAAACACAGGGAACAGTATCAACGGATCGGTAAGCTGCTCAAAAGTGAAACATATGTCAGAATTTGTTACCTTTAAATGAATGCTGTGCCGCAATAATACGCATAATATATTTATTGGTACTTGACGCAAACCTGTTACACCCAAGCATTGTGGGTGATAATGCAATACTTGGAATTTAACTTTTCTATGCGATTGGACATTTGCAGTTACATGATGTGCAGTAGAAATGTTCTGTCAAGCTTGTATTTGGGCTTTATCGCGTTTCTTTTTTCCGAAAATACTAAAGTAGTTTTTATTGTTTCGTTGGTACTTTGCGTGGATAACACAACAGTTGAACATTTACTTTACTCTATACAAATATCCGTTCTGCTTCTTTTTCTTAGTTGTTATCCCTGGTATGAAAGCGGGTTTTTTGGAGAATGATTTGTGTATAAAATAGTGTGCACGAATGTCAAAGAACAATTATTTATACTGTACATGCATGTTTTAACTGACTTTATGAAATTACTAAGTTTTATAACTAAATCTATGTGAATTTCATTGCCATATATTAGAGTGAGATTCAGATCAACTAGTGTCTTATGATCTATAATTTAACTTCATTCAATTCTCTTCAAGATCACTAATTAGAGGTGCTTAAATTTCAAATGAATATCTGTCGAAGTATAACATTTTTTGTAACTGGTGAAATATTTCTGTAGTACTCACTTCTCAAAGATCTTAAAAAAAATCGTAATACAGAATAAACAAATGATTCAAAATTTTAGAAAAAAGAAATCTGAAATCTTTCAGCCTATCACATATCTGCACAAGTGCAATCATACAGGTGTGTTGTAGAAATTGTAGTATTTATACGAAATTTCATATGATATAAATACCTTTAACCGTATCATTTGTGTGCATAAATATTTGTACATATTTTATGCATTGTATACACTTGTGTATAACTTGAGAATTTGGCTGTGCATGCGGCTCTCCTGGGCCTCGCCAGCCCTGTTCTTCTTCCTCGTGCAATTGTCAGGTCAGTAGACATGGCAGCATAATTACATATATACTCATATGTATGATGAACAGGGTGACCTACCACCATCGCCTCATGGGCTGAAAATCCGTGACTGAAACATTTTTTACTTTTTGTAGGACATTTGTCGTTTGCGAATGACAGCCTTTTGAAATTGGCCAATCACACAAATTGGCATCCGACAAAGTACAATCTGCCAGCCTCAGTCCCCTTCTATTTTGAGTCATCAGCTAGATCAGCAAATGTTAAACAGCTGTAATTCGCAAACAACAAATTTCTTATAAGAAATAAATACGTTTCAGTCACAGATTTTCACAAGAAATACGTTGATAGCCTGTGAGGTGATGTTCTTGGGTGACCCTGTTTATGGATTGCGTATATATATATGTATATAATATATAAATATATATATATATAGTCTAAATTCTTGTTTTGCTTCTATAATTATACAAACTGTCATTGGTGTTTTTTGTTATCATTACAATCAGGATTCTGTCGAATAAGAATGATTCGCTTACCGGAGTGTGTGTTATAGATGTATAAAGAGAGGCAAGTGTTCGCTGTATGTCCCAAAGACATTAAGAGAATTTCTATAGTGAATCTAGCATCAGATGATTCAAACTACATGCAATTTCATTTGAACATCTTTGAAATATTCTTATATGAGTAATGGGATACTTGAGTGGTTTGAAAGTAATTACAGCAAAGATGGTGGGATCATTTTAAGATTGCAATGAGGAGAAATCAAAGTGATTATTATCTGCTGCAGGTTAGGAAACGCCTGGAACAGTTGATCCTGTGTATGGAAAATGTTTGTGAACGGGCAAATAGGCATTTTATAGGCTGTTGGATAGTTATGTAATTAATAAGCTTGTGATATAACTACATACATATACTAAGACTAACTGGTGAATTCCAGGAGCAGCGCACATCGCAACTGCCGCTGGAGCTGGACCAACTTGGAGATGACTCCGCCTCCCTGCGCAGCGACAACGACGTTAAATGTACGCACATTTTTCATATTTCTATTCTACTAATTCTAATGTTATGCCAGTCTATAATTTCATCCATACTTTGAAAACTGCCAAAGATGAATAGTAAGTATCAATGTCTTGCATTTTTTGTACCTTATAGCAGCTGAGAAGGAGAATGTCGCTGCAGCATCTGTGCCACACGAAAGGGAAGAGAGTAATAAGAGGGAGGGTGAGCGCGAGGGTGAAAAAGAAGAAAGAAACAAAAAGTTGCGAAAAGCTGATTCCAAAGAGAACATTTCTGTATCTGTTGAGAAAAAGTTGGTAAGTTATGTAGCTTATGCTGGGAAACGTTAAAAATCAAGATCTTGTTGTGTATGTAGTGTCGAACAAGATTACTTGCATAAAAGAAATGGCTGCATTTTTGAGGTGTAATTTTGTCTGCGCTTCTGAATATACATGTAACTACAATTACCCAGAGACTTTTAAATGAAAATGTTGGCTGAATTATTTAGGCACCCAAGCCACCTGTGGGAAACGAGTCGAACGAACGTCGAATCTCCAAGGAAAAGGGTCCCGCGCCCTTACCACCTGGTGCCACGACACGTCACGACACTGGCAAGGCAGACGATAAGGAGAACATTCCAAAACCATCAGTTACTGAAAAGAGCAATACCGTAACTCCTGTGACAATGGACAACGAAAAATCTATTGTTAATAAAAAAGTGGAGAAAAAATCTGTATCTCAGAATAACGATGACGATAGAGATATCAAAAAAGTTCCGGCACAGATCGTTGGTGAAGAACAAAACCATCATATTCCTGTCGAGGCGCGTCGCAGTGAGGAGGGTGCGGATAAACCAAAGTCTATGCTCAATGAAAAGCCAGTTGGAGAGAAGAAAAAGCCACCACCAGAAAAGCCTATGGATGTAGAAGTTAGAAGAAGATCTATGGACGAAAAGATGAAACTCCCAGCAGATAAGCAACATTTGAGTAACGAGGACAAACGGAAATCAGCACCAGTTAAACCAGTCCACGCTCCTGATGGCGTCAAAGAACCAGTTTATGTTAGACAAACTTCGGTGGAGGAGCGAAAAAGGTAAATTATTAATATTGCTGGCGAATATTTGTAACTTCATGTGTTAATCGAGTATTGACAATTCTATCATCGTTTTCATGTTCGAGTACTAAGTGTTTGATAAATCTACTTTTAGGCATGAAAAGAAGTCATTGATTGAAGATCAACGACCAAAATACGACATAAGGTACGATGCGCGACCAGTCACAGACGAAAATTTCCAAAGCCTGGACGAAAAACGGAAATCTGTTGAAGATAAACTGAATGCTGTTCTTGAAAAACGAATTTCGATGGATTCCGCAAAACGGCACTCGGATCACGCGTCAATCGAAACACTGAAACGCATTTCAGGAACAAGCACAATTTCCCAACTTTCGGGAAAACACACACCAAAATCGAGCTCTACTGCCGATGTTAACTCAGACCTTGGCACTCAAACAACTCTTTTGAAAAGTCGAAGTCAAGAAGCATCGAGCAATGATTCGTTTGGCAATAATGTTTTGAGGTCGCAGTCGGGTGAAATTTATAGGGGCAGTAGTCCGGATTGGAAGAGAGAAAACCAAGCCCGAAAAGAAAAAAGTTCCGGTGATACAGTAGACAGGTCAGAACATATTCACAGGAGAGGTTCGTCCGCCGGGTCAGGAGTCGCTGTTGTGACGTCAACACCAGTGAGGAGCCGTAGTGTATCCAGAAGCGGCAGTGGAGATAATGTTGTCGTTATTACCGGTAAGATATTTGCTCATGTTAGTTTATTGTTTTAGAAATTAAGATTTGATACTCATTCATTTCTTATACCAAAAATCTATACAATCTTCCCCTGAAATGTCTCACCCTATCTTTAATTGCAGAGTTATGATTGTTATGAGCATTTACTGTCATATTCTTGATAATTGACAAATTAATAAAATGCTCCTGTCCCAGGTCGCATGTCCCCCTACATGGAGACTAATGTATTTATGTTTTCCTTTGAAGGTAAAACAAAATCCTCTGAACATCAAGAAGATATACGATTCAATAAATCCATGGTACGAATAACTCCAGATACACCTGATCCATCGAATAGTTTGGCCAGCAATGTGAGCCAAGTTACCGTCGTAACAACACATCCTCCTGTGCTTGTCGATGCCACAGCAACTCCACCTCCGCCTCGACACCAATCCCCGACATCTGAAGTTGTAATCGTTGCCAATGAGACAAACAAAACCCAGGTAAATGAGAGTTCGACTGACGATGATGGGTTTACAAGCTTGGATAGCCTTGAATACACGCCACAGGAACAGCCAATTGTAATATGTGCCACCGATACTTCCAAACGTGTTGGCAAGAAACTGGATGAGTCGGAAGTTGTCATAGTAAGCCCGATTGTTGATGACGAATTGATGGATACCAGCCATGTATCTGTAGTTACCGTTGGTGATGACAAAGAGCGAGTGAAAGATTCATCTGTTGTTGGCAAGAATAGTAATACTGGCACATCAATGGCAGATCATGTTAATAGTAGTAATAGTAGGAGAAGAAGGAGGAGGTCCAGTTCAAAGAGTGACAGCGGCGACGAGATGCTAACTCCACCTCGTATGTCGGTGATGGTTGCTGGAACTACAGTTGGGTCGACAGATGTCGATGACCTTGCTAGCCCTACGAAGCTGATGCCTAATGGTATTGCAAATGTACGCAGCGATGGTACGGCAGCAGGACCTTGGTCAACGATGGCGAAGCATACAAATGAGTCAAGAGAGGAAGGTGGAGGTAAAGCATTAAAGGATAAACGCATCTCACCTGACAGTAGCTGTAGTAATGAAGGGAACTCGTCACATCGGTCCAACAGCGATGAGGGATCAACCAGGTCTCACACACCTAGCAAGAGTGTCGACAGATCTGATGCGGAATCTATATCAACGACAATAAGCCAGGACAGCCGAGGTTCGAGCCGAGACAACCACTTGGGAAGAGATTCCCGGCAATCGTCAGAAATTGACGACGAAGTTGTACTTAGAAGAAAACCTCCCGAGTACACGAGAGACGCACCGAGACAAGCGAGGACAAAGGAAGATATTCAGATAATGAATCTTAAGAAAAAGACACGAAAGCGTACGAGAAAGTTCGAGATTGATGGCGTTGTAGTTACAACTACTACATCAAAGGTGATATACGGAGATGATGAAAATGGCAAGGTGTACGACGACCAGATATTTCGTAAACAAGAACTACGGGAGCTTAAGATGTTACAAAAAATGGAACAGAAACAATTTCAGGATCTGTCGCAGAAATCGCAATTCACCAAGGATCAGCAGGAGAAGCGGTTTGAACAAGAGAGGCTTATGTTGGAACGTGGGGCAGAAGGTGACCTCGATACGTTGGCCAGACAACAGCGTCAACAGATTGAAAGAGCTGAGACCCAACAAGAGGCTGACCTGAGGCTTGCGTCAAAAAAAATCCGTAGTGAGCAAGAACGTGAGTTGAAACAATTTCGCGAAGGGCTGAAGCAGGAGCTGCGACTGCTCAAGCAGGAGGTTGACCTTATGCCTAAAGAAAGGCGAAAGAATGCGTTTAAGATGCGGAAGGATAAACTCGAAGCCGAACACGAAGCTAGGGAGAAGGTATTTTTGGAAAAGTTGAATGAGAGCCATGAGACGTCGCTGA
The DNA here is from genome assembly GCF_021901455.1 of Neodiprion lecontei. Taxonomy (NCBI): domain Eukaryota; kingdom Metazoa; phylum Arthropoda; class Insecta; order Hymenoptera; family Diprionidae; genus Neodiprion; species Neodiprion lecontei. The sequence goes on along the minus strand of NC_060264.1, from coordinate 26,518,420 downwards.
GGAGGCTATCAGACAGTCATCGTGAGAGGATTGCACTTATGGAGAGACAATTCTTGCAGCAGAAACAGCAGCTCATGAGGGCAAGGGAAGCGGCGATATGGGAACTTGAAGAGAGACAAATCAAAGAGCGTCAGCAGCTACTGAAGCGACAACTGAAGGATATATTCTTTTTGCAAAGGCACCAAATGCTGATAAGGCATGAAAAGGAGCTTGAGCAGATGAAGAGAATGAATCAGCGTAAGGAAGAGGAGCTTGTCAAACGTCAGACTGTTGAACGTAGGAATCTTCCGAAGAGAATACGCACAGAGATGAAGGCTAGGGAGATGATGTTCCGCGAATCAATGCGTATATCAATGACTGCTGCTCTTACCCCTGATCCAGACGCTGAGCGTGATAAGTTGAAAAAATTCCAAGAGAATGAAAAGAAGAGATACAGGGCTGAACAGCAAAGGTTTGAATTAAAACACGCCAGGCAGCTCGAGGAGTTGAGGGCACAGAGCGATGCTTCCATCAAGGAGTTGGAACAACTTCAAAATGAAAAGCGAAAAATGCTTATGGAGCATGAGACAATGAAGCTCAAGGAGCAGGAGGAATCCTACACGAAGGAACTTCGAGAGTGGAAAGCACAGCTTAAACCACGAAAGCAGGTGAGTCGTTAATGATATAAGTCTTACAGACTTATTGCATATTATTTTAAGAAAAAAAGTCCACGCACTTACCGTTTACACACGCTACGTGTATGCCATTATCAAATAACAGTAGCTGATCTGTTTATAAAGAATATTGATAATAGGTAGATATAAGACATGTTGGATTTTATCGACTGAAAATAACAGCAGTAATTTTTTTGCATGTCCATGCAGCGAAATTCCTTCTCATTGCTTCTGGTTTTTCTTTTCATGTAAGATATAATAGATGAAATCATTTGTCTTACGACTTGAATACGTAAATCTCACACGTTGACTTTGATATTTGCATTTTTTAAGTTTTATTTTTCACACGTTTTCTACATGTCAATGAAAATATTTAAACATCTTATCACCTTACGCTCAATCGATTCTTCTGACTTGTCTTCGAAGCAAAGAGCTCACATACAATGCTGACTGTCGTTAACGTCATCATTGTCATTCTTACAGTACGATTTATCGTGCTGTAATTATTAACAACAGTGTTACACAATTGTTGTAGAAAATAGAGGCTGAACTGGCTACGGAAATGGAAGCCCTGGAATCACGTTATCCAGGTTCATTACCGACACGTCTCAGCGACCTTTCATTAATCTCCTTAGACACTTCTCGCGGTGTCAGTCCCGTCGGCATGGCTGTTGAAATAACAACGACTACGGGCATGTCCAACAGTTGGCGCAGGTCGCCCCGTTCTTTCGCATCCACTTCCAGAGCTAATTCCTACATCAAACCTCAGCCATCTCCATCAGCATTTAGTTTACCTCGTGTATCACTCAAACATCCTGGTTCCGAAGGGGATGCTACTTCATTGTCTGGGATTGAGGGTGCTAGCCTTGACAAGAAATCGGCAAATCCCAACGAATTCCGCCCACTTTCCTTGCGTAAATGATCCTGGCTGACTATTTCACGTCATTCCATTCTTGTCGTATTGTTGTACATCGTTTATCATCTTTGAAAATGCTCCATTCATTTCTAAGCATTTGCCGCTGCCGTAATCGTCTTCACCTACTATTCTCGATAGCACACTCTGTAGACTACGGTCTAAAGAGTATCTATATTTTTTTCATTCACTATCATTCCTACACATGCACTAGCGGTGCAAATCGAGTAATCATATTTCTGTATTCATCAGTAGCTACCATTTTTGTAGTGGGATTCAAATCATTAAATATTGCAACATGTTTTTTTGGTTCTGAATATCTTTGCGTTGTTTATGTTTGTCGAACTATGGATGTTTTCACACAGTTATTTCGCTATCTATAGGTATACATTCATATGTATATTTATATCAAGTCGTATCATCAAGGGTTTGTGGTTTGGAAATGTCCGTGCTTGTATGTATATATATATTATATATATTATATATGTATATGAATTTGTGTATATATTTTTGTTATGTGAAATTGTACGCTGTTCACATCCTTTAATACCACTCCGAACAACTGTATTCGATGGCATTGAGTACAGGTAGAAGATTTATCCGAGAATCGTTAATACTCGAATACCAAAGGTCAGTCAATTATCAATTCTATTCTGATGAGTATTGAATTGCATTACCAAACTGCTGCCATCGCTTTACCAAAATCATGCGGGTACAAAACGAATTCTCTAATTCTCCTCAGATGCACCCTTGCATTTGTATGCTAACATCTGAAAACCAATTAATTATCAGTAAAATTTAAATCCCATCTCTTAATAGTTGTGATTCTCAATCTAGTTTCAATTTTATTAAAACTTTTTTTTTTCCATATTTGTACTATAAGAAGAACCAAATAAAATTTGTTTACGTGAAAAGAATGCTTTATATCTTCATATATGCTAATCTAATTTATTATTGTTTCTCATGATACTTTGCAGAGACTAGAAGAACAATTCGCTCAACAATTGGAGGTACAGGAGGCCATTTATGGACCGTCGGCGGTGCCTCTATGCTTGCCACCAGACCTCCCAGATCTGCCTGATCTTCCAGATCTAACCCATCACACCGTTGTAGCCGGTGGTTCAACGCGTAGTTCCCTGTCATCTGTCAGTGAAGGATAGATTGGAAGTTAGGGGGATTTAGCGTAGAGAGATAAAAAACATTTATGATTAGTGTAGAGAGATAAAAAACAGATGAATAGATAGCTAGGTAGATAGGTAGGTAGGTAGGTAGATAGACAGACAGACAGACAGACAGACAGACAGACAGACAGACAGATAGATAGATAGATAGATAGATAGATAGATGAATAGCTAAGCGATGTAAGTAATTATGAATAATCAACAATTTAGAGTATGTGGTAATATAAATTTCATACACCCGAGTGAACCGAATATTAAACTGTAACAATTTACCCGACTTAGCGGTTCAATAGAAATACTTCAATGAACAAGTGCACGGTGCGTGGACTATTGGTGCGTGTATTTGGAACATACGAGTTTGCAGGGCGATTCAATTTTTCCAATTTTTTTCTCCCAACAAAGATTATAGGTACGTATGTATATATGTACTCTTACGCTTCGGGCAGTTTGCTCATATATATGTATATATCCATATATATATATATGTGTGTGTGTACTCCGCAAGAGCACGATTTACTGCAATAATGTATTTACGTATATTTGAAGAAGATAAGTCTTGCCGAATTTCGGTCATCAACACAAATTGGAAACTTGATTACTGGTATAGCGTTATCGATTGCCTGCCCGTGACTAAGACACGAGACAACTATGATATAATATTCCAGTGATTTGGATTAACAAATTTTAATGTTGGAAAAAAAAACAATGAAATAACGGGCTGTGAAAAATTGTTTCGACGAATAATGTTGAAAATCCGTACACATATTTATAGCAATTATGAGCAGGAATTGATTGAATGATGAAACCCCAAACTGAGGTATAGTAGAAAATAGCTGGTTTTGTATTTGATGTGTCGAATGAGAAAATAATAGGCTACGATATGCTACGAAAGATGGAGGCAGATTTAGTGTCTTGTGCTCCATTATTTAATTAGCACTCATTGTCAAACCCTCGTTACTCGCGTTTCCACTTGTAATTCACGACTATTACCTTAAATACTTTCGATAATTTGAACAAGGCGACAATATATAATCGCAGAAATTGTCGCCAGGAATCAAAATATGACGCCAAATATTTGCTTTTTGTCGCAGATTAGAATAATGCAGAGTTTAGAATCTCTTTAATAGCTATGGCAGAATGATGTGCAGGTATAGCTGGCGTCGTGTGAAATAATGATAATGACAATGGAAAGTCTAACCAATGCGTGTGCATGTGTGTTTGGTTGTAAAAAGTTCAGTTTTCACCTAATCACCATGCATACTCATTTTTATATATTTTCAATTAGTTACAATATGATAATCAATAATTGCAATAAATTGAAGAAAGTATACATGATTGTAAATATGCAGAGACTTAGCAGGGCAAACATGTGTCTGTACACGTAGATTCAATACAGCGATGTGGCGAACGAAAAAGCTGTTGATAGAATATATCATTATACTTGCCAAATTTCATTTTAAACAATGGTAATGTCCGCAGTGTTTTTTTATTTTTATTTCGTATGTTAAAGGAATAAACGAAACGCTTACTTCAATTTCGATTAGATTTTGTTACCCGTAACATTTTGTAGGCGAATGCGGCATACTTACCATATAAGTACATATTTCGTTAATCTGGCAGGATGAGAGGCTTCTTGGTATCAACGTTGTATGTATACCCATATATTATATATACACTATACATATATTATATATATGTATATATAATATGAATACCCACTGTTGTAATAGTTATTGGCTCTCTAACTCTATTTTCCTGTCCTCTGCTTGCTTCATCTCGTTTTTTTCATTCAATCGAATTCCTTTCAAGCGATGTTTCATGAAACGGCAAACTCGATTTATCCCAGTAGAAGCCACAAGGCACGGAAATATTTATTAACAATCTATTCAACTGATTAGGATCTGGCGTGGCAACGTAACAATCAAAGTTCAATATAAATATATAATTTCGGCTTTCAGTGTCACACACTGAATTCTGTGAAAAGTCAACCAGCAGTGATATTATTAACGTTATTACTTTCACCCCATTTGAGCGGTAATATTATCATCTGCATCCATACCTGCATTGGATTGCAATAATTTTTTAGTTGAAAACCTTTGTTGAATTTACAATCCCTATTACATGGCCATGACAAATCTGAACCTTCATCTTTGCCTGTTATAGAATTCGCGTGTAGGTAGTTTATACAAGTCGTACATATATGACCTGTATACTGTGTGTATATATATATTGCAAATTAGTTGAACAGACGCATACACACACACACACACATGCTTATCTATATATACTTATATACGCACGGGTAAAAATTTCCATTCTTCTAAGTTTGTGCATTTTCGGTTATTATCCTTGTTATTATCACGATCGTCATCATCGTCATTATCATCATTAATATTATTATTAATATGGCTATTACTATCATCATTATTATCATTATTGTAATTGTAATTATCATTATTATTATTATTATTATTATTATTATCGTTATAATTATCGGTGTTATTCTCATAATTATAATACAGCAGGTACTATTGGTAAGCGGGAGTTGCAATCACGCCAACTGGTGACTATATTTTGAACTAGCGAAAACGGGTCGGCTGATTAATGTCATATGTAAACTGTATGTAAACAAATCCGTTTCTTAAATTTTATTAATAATAAACATTAAAAAAGGACATTACCCTAAGTTCTATTAATAATAAAAAAAATGTTTTTATCAATGTGCAAAGTATTGGATTATTTGGAGTCTACAACGAGAAGCCGAAATTTTATTGAAGGCGAGCAAGTTGTCAATGCGAATCATTTAATTTATACGGGAATTTTGAGTGAAAATGAAGAGCAGTATGAATTATTATCATATTGTATACAATCATCCAATACTCGGGGAGATCCTCACGAAATAACAACAGTTATTAGTAAAACTGATAAGGTTATTTCCTCAGTGTGCAGCTGTACAGCTGGGAACAGTGGAACATGTAAACATAGTGCTGGTGTTTTGGTGTTTTGCACACGGTAAGTTTAAACAGTGGGATATATTTTTTCAATGTTTCTTGGTATGTAATTTCTACTACCAAGCCAAATTAATTATATTTTGATTATTTTTTTTTAGTAATGATTTGGCTGGCTTCAAAACGGTTTCATCAACAGACAGGAAATGTCTTTGGAGTGCACCTCGCAATGCTTGTTTGGAACAATATAATCCAAAGCCTTTGAGTGAACACGGCTGCTTCAATATAAAGAAAAATCACAAGGAACTAAGTGATGATGTCAAGAAGTCAATCAAGGAAAAACTTTTTTCGAAGAATTTAAAATCAGCTTTGTCAGAGCATGCGTACGAGCGTGAATGATTAATTTATTTATGATTGATTTTTTTTTTAATGAAAATTTTGTTGAAGTAAATTTTCATGAAAACAATTTTATGATTCACTGTTTATATAAACAATTGTTGTTTTTAATTTAATCAATTTTGTATATATTTGCCGATGAATTTAAACTTTTTTACTATTTCGATGGAATAATTTAATCAATTCTAATCATGACTTGTATGTAACATTTACTTCATCACAATTTATGACTCTCCAATCATGTTGTGTTTAATTTTTATTTTCACACGTTTTTGAATGTATTTATCACAGAACTGGAAGGCATGCGCCACTGCAACAACCTACTATTGAAACTGTACCTCCTGAGAACTTACAACTTATCCAACGTTTGATTTCACACTCATTCTCGTCATCAATCCTACTCAATCTTTCTGAAAAACCCTTCCGACCACTGAGAGAATGTTGCCAGAAACTTTTAGAGCAATTAATTGGGAATCCTTATAATATTTGTTTAGAAACTCAAAAATTTTATAGTGTTTGGCAGAAAGAACGTCAATTTCGAATAACTGGCTCGCGATGTTACGAGTTATACACTTATCGAAAAAATTTAAAACCCAATTGGAAAAATAAGTCTATGAAATATTTCTATCCGACAAATATTAGCACTCCAGCAATGAAACATGGTCTAAAATTTGAACCTGTTGCTCGAGAAACATATCAAGAATTAAATCCATCTACCAATGTATTTCAATGCGGACTAATAATTTCTAGAGACAATCCGTGGTTAGGATATTCTCCTGACGGTATTATTTTCGATAAGGATAAACCAATTAAATTGTTAGAGATTAAATGTCCATATGAGGGTAAATCTTTACCTGTAAATGAAGTTATTTCTAAACTCAATTTCATTCAAACAAATCCAAAAGATGAAAGTATTTTGAGTTTAAAAAAAAATCATAAGTATTATGGCCAAATTCAGTTCGGAATGGGTATTTTAAATATTCAAAAAACTGATTTTATTATATTTTCTTCGTTTGATAAAAGTATGAAAGTTTTAACAGTAGATTTTGATAAACAATTCGTAAACGATTTATTCACATCTTTAAAATTAATATATTTCAATGAAATGTTACACTATGCATGCACAGATGAACATAAACAAAATTAAATGTTGATTATTTGTGAATAACCGTTCTTTAAAAATATTTTTAAATTTAAATAAATACCTGCAACATATTCAATTGTGTTTTCATTTATTATTAACATTCTAGGTGAATTACATAGTTTTAATGTAATATTACGAATAATAGATTTAATTTATAATAAAGTTATTCCTTTTCAGACAAAAATTTATCATCTTTCAAAATCGGAGAGCTTAAATTGACAACTGCACCAATTATTGTTAAAATTTCTTTGCCTTTCTTCACTAAACCAATTGGCATTCGCGAACCTAAAACTTTAAAGACTTTGAGTCGTTGATTAGAACGTTCCACGTGTACACGAGCTCTCGCTATTTTAGCGTTCAATCGTGATTCTTCTCTGGTAAATTGAAGCTGCTCTTTCTTAAATGGAGGCCTTATAAGCTTAATATCTTTTTCCTTGCATAATTTATCAACTCGAAACCCTTTATCAACCATTATTGCTTCACCTTTTTCTAGATAATTTAATATTTTGGATTGTTCAAATATCGCATCATCTGAAACTCTTCCTCCGTACATTTCACTAATAAATGATATTATTCCTCCAGGAGTTACTCCAGTCATAAATTTTATTGTGTAAGTACTTTTGTACCGAGAATAACTTGCTTGTTGACAGCATAGATTTTTTGGTCTTTGGATAAATATTTCAGTGCAATCTAGAACGATTCTCACATTTCTAAAATCATCAAAACATACTGGGAGATTCTTAGAAATTTCATCTTTATCCGGAAAAGGAATGCCTTCTTTCAAACAAACATAAAGCATATCGATTATCTTAAGGACTACTCTTCGACACTGTGATAAAGATGAATACTTAAACAAAACTGCCAAGATTGCATATGATAAATTATGCTTCAATTTTATGAATGTCATTATTATTTTACTTCGAAGGTTCATCGTTTCAAATCTATATTTAGGAAAGCCATCCTTTACCACGTCAATAATAGTTTTTAAGATATCAAAATTAATAATACCAGTTAGTGTGTTGAGCTCTTTTTCAGTTTTTAAAATATCACAAAAATCTGTGATTAAATCCCCGCTTTTAATCTGAACACCAATATCAACCAGGCGTTTTGTAGCCAAAATTTGGTCATTTTCTGTAAGCAGAGGTGTATCTTGAACTAAACTGATGGAACTACTTTCTCCTTGGTCATCCGGTTCCTCTGTCAAATTATTAGTATCTAAGTTATTAGTATCTAACACATCCTGATCTTGACAACTAAGCTGACTAGCTGGCAATACTTCATTCCTACTCTTATCTCTTCGTAATCTTCTTGTCTCTCTGTCAGTATTTTTGTTGGTGATTAATCTTGGTGTCTTGTCTGTAGAAGGTAAATTACATGAAGGAACTGCATTTTGTTTTAATCTTCGTTTGCCTTTGGAGCTTAAATCTACATAAGAAAGTAATGCCCTTAGTTAATATTGCAAATAAAAAAGTTATTAAGATAATTAAAAAACAAATATAATATAATATAATCACCTGGTGAAAAATAATCGGACTGTTTAAAATGCAAAGAACAAACTTGCATGTTATCGGTAACATTTTTACCAATTTTTAACACAATTTGCCACATTTTTCGGCAGTCTACTTTTTCTTCTTCACCGAACGTATTTATAATTTTTATGAAATTGTTTTTTTTAGGAAAAAGATGAAATCTGACATCTGAATCCCTACAAGCTTTACTCTTACATCCATACACACTGCAAAAAGCTTTACTTTTTGTTTCCCTCGGAGAAAAACGTACACCCGAATCATCAACAACACTTTCCATTTTAATTTTAGTTTGTTTCTTAGCTAACAATAAAAAAAACTCAATAATTGTAAATTAAAGTTTACATTATCAATATGTTGAGCAATATCCATATGACAGCTGACCCGTTTTCGCTAGTTTAAATTTTGAACACCAGGCGACAGTACTTGTACTTACCACTTACCAATAGATCCGATCAGAGTTTCGTCTGCACAATTATACACGGCAACGGGCAGATCATATACCGACAAGTTTGGGACTTATCAGAGCTAAGCCTCTATTGTACATTATTGGCCACTGTTGATATAGTTACGAATTATTTTCAAGTCGTATGTTTTAGAAAATTGCATTTTGTTACATGTATTATTATTACTATTATACTTATTATTATTATTGTTATTATTGCTCTTATTATTACAATTAATGTTATTATTATTTGTACCACGGCCTAAATATTAATATACCCATTCGCCATGCAAAGTAACATGCGTGAGGAGGGTTTTTTTCGATCGCGGGGATTAATTATATATAAGAAATCGTAAAATTCGTATAGTGTATATACCTATATACCTATTACCGAATGGCTTTTCATATATACATACGCATAGGGTTATGCATATATATATATGTATATTAAATTTTCTCCGCACTTTCATAACATTGATTAATGAATTGAATCAGTCTCAGTGATTGAAATATTCATTGTAACTTATAGTACACACACACACACACACACACACACACACACAGAATTATATGATTGCTCAGAAACGGATATCTTTATGGATTAATTCTTAATCGTTACAAACAGGAAGTGAAAGAAAAGGAATGAATTCATAGTATATTATTATTATATAATTGAATATTATACATATGTATATGTATGCTACTTAGGATATAGTATTAACATACAATTCAATGCTATTAAACGATTTCGTCTCAATTTTAGTTAGACACCGAATACACCGACGCGCATCCTTCCTTTATAAAATCGAAAAACTCTGCCTTCTTTTCGCATACATATAAATCCATTGGAATTGCGTTGCACTGTCATTTATAATCGAATGCAGAGTTGAAGATTCTTATTCGGATGCATTCCTATTCTGTAAACTATAATCACAACCATATAATATCCCGACCGTTTTCTCCGCAATTCAATAGGCATTTGAACCGAAATACTGGCTCGCGTCGCTAGAATTTTCCTTTTACCCTAAAACTGAAAAACGTTGTGAACAAAGTTCCGTTATCTACGTGTAATGCTATCCGATGAATATATCCTCTATTGTATCGGAATCATCGGAATTAACAGACGACGAATCCCATTGTTGTACGCAGAAATACAAAGTACAAGAAATAGGCTTGAATTTTATCGTAATCGCGAATTTGAGTTACCGATGTTATCTAATCTAATCTGTCCAGTATTACCCAGGTTAAGGGATTGTTTTTTTTTTTTCTTAACGAATTGATGAGTCGTCGTATGATATACGCGTACTGTGACAGCAATTTTAAACTTTAATTTGCGATGTTTCTTATTCTAAATTTACGGTCTCTTAAGCATAACTAGACGTTGATATAAATTCGCATGAAAACAACGCCCATGTCTTCTTGATTAATGCGCGGGAATACACACGGTTTTGTGACTAGAAAAATTCAAATCCGACGATCTGCTTTGTACTTATTAGGTATGTGACAGATAGCTGCTGGAAGTGCTGGTTTTAATTAACCCGTACCGAGCATAACAACGCGATTGTAACATTGTGGTGTGGGCAAAAGCAGATGCACTGATAATGACCATCGCAGATAACAATGTGTCTTATCGTGTACGAAGTATATAAAGATATGATTATTTTATGTATGCACGAGCTATATACGATACACACATAGTGTGTTCCATCGGAAATCCGTGGTTTCGTTTTTCCGCCTATCACAATATCGAGCTTGCTTCTTGGACTGGTGCACAATATTGTTTTTGCCGTATATTCGCCGCGTGGTTTTTAACTGTTGCTGGGTAAATATAACGTACATTGTGCTATGCACTTGTATAAAATCAATTTATTGTCTTATCGTCGAAAGTGTAGAGTGACAGGGTGATCCTAAGAAAGTATTCACCGTGAAAAAAAGACCTTGTCTGATTCTCTTGGAATCTGTATTCAGGAGTTAATTGGTTGGGATGCCTGCAGCCGAGAGGAAATTACGCGTATGCGTCATTGGCACAGGTGCTGCGGGCCTTTGCGCATTGCGTCACTTGGCGACCGAGCCCGCGGTTTTTGAATTTGAAGCATTCGAACAGACTGATCACATTGGCGGCACGTGGGTTTATAACGAGAGCATCGGAGTCGACGCTAAGAATCAACTTCCCATTCACTCCAGCATGTACGAAAGTCTCAGGTGAACGATGATACATACTCGATGATTCCTATTCAATATTATAAGTTTTCAGAGAAATAAACAACTAATTATATTTTAGGGTCACGAATCGGATCGTTACGAATCAGATAGGTTTTTTAAATGCCGAATACTGACTTGTGGACAAAAACTTCTATTCGTGTCACAATTTCTCATAGTTGGAATCAAATCAGGCGCAAATAAAAATGTTGAAAAATAATATTTCTGTAAAACCGCATTTGGAATATGGACATGATTTTTGAAACTTGACTGTACTTTTGCTATATTACTGGTGATATTTTACTGTCTTTCTGTACCTTTACAGAACAAATTTGCCAAGCGTAATAATGAACTTTCCTGATTGGCGGAAGATGGGCAACGGCGAGAAGAGCTGCATCTCGCACTCCGAAGTCTTATCTTATTTAGAAGATTACACAAATCATTTTGATCTTCGTAAATATATTACGGTACTACAACTACCCGTATTTTACTCATCTGTATTATATGTAATGAGACTCGCACCAATTATTTATCGTATTAAAAAAAAAATCAATTCCATTTACTTACAATCCGTACCTACAGTTCGTTGCATTACCCCAATTTCGGCGTAATTCGAATTATTACATGTATCTATGTAGATACTTTTTGAGAGTATTACAAAAGATAAAAATACTTATTTAAAAATCAAACTCTGTACCTTTTGATAATGATTTTTGGTGCGAGGCCCGACGCATGAAAATAAATCATCTAATGCCTACGTTTTCGCTTTCGTAATTTCAGTTCAACACCAGCGTTGAGACTGTACAACCCATATGCAGTGTTCGGTGTACCGATCCTGCAACCTTGGTTACTTCATCAGTAGCTAATCGTCGAATTTGGAAAATAAAAATAAAGAATGTCCTAAACCGTACCGTAGTGGAAAGAGAATTCGATGCTGTATTTTGCTGCAACGGGTACGCGTAGACCAAATTATTAATAGTCACCAAAAAGTAATAAATCTAAACATATCGTGCAATTCCGATTTTAAAATATTTTGCGTTGGAAAGAAATCGGCTTTACTCAGAATTCATACGTCTAAATTTTCCTGTGATCGTTGTTCGAAATAATTGAAATTTGATGTTACATAATCGCTTCTGGTTCACCAGTTGAAAATCTCAGTATATTGCACTGTACTTTCATAATTGCACCGTTTGACACGACTACAACTTAAATTTTCTTTGTCACGCAGTCACTTTTTTGAACCGAACGTTCCGCCTATACCCGGGATTCAACGATTTCCTGGCATAGTAATGCATAGCCACGATTATCGCAAACCACATCCGTTCACTGGTAAAACCATCCTTGTCTTGGGAGCAGCTTCTTCTGGCGCTGATATTGGAATTGAACTGACGGGATACGCTCGCCACGTTTATCTTAGCCACAACAATCCTAGGTAAGTTCATTTACTACGTGTAATCGATACTGTGGGCTTTTTAATGAAGATGACAAACTTCTAATCCAATCATCTAACGATGTAAATAAAGATTTTTGACAAAAAAAAAAAAATTAAAAAAAAATGTACTGTCTTCGCTGCTCCGTAATTGCAGGTGAAATGAATAACAAACATTCTCATGATAAAGTTCATACCTTTAATTGTTTGTCATAAATTTGCACTTTAATAATTTTACCATACTTTATTAATCAATACATGTATTCTCAGCTGAAGAAATTTTTTAAACAATCTTCGTATATATTTCCATAAAATTTGTGTACGAAACGCTGCTTTTTGTTAAATGCAAATTGAATTAAATTATCATTAATCTCCTCTCGGCTGGTATAAATAATTACTTGACACTAAGCCTCGCATAATAACGTATAAATTCACGTAATGAAAGAATTGCTCGATTTCAATTGCGAAAAATTCCAATTCTACTTATAGACTGATTTCGGCTCTACCGGCGAACATGACCGAGGTGATGGGCGTAACCGGGGTGGAAGGCAACCGATTCATCCTCAAAGATGGGACAAGCCTGTTCGCAGATGCATTCCTGTACTGTACGGGGTACAAGTACAGTTTTCCTTTCCTCGACGAGACCTGCGGAATTACAGTTGACGATAATTACGTTCACCCCCTTTACAGGCACATGATAAACGTCGAACATCCAACGATGTGCTTTGTCGGGATACCACTCGTTGTTGTGCCGTTTCCAATGTTTCATATACAAGTACGTGCAGAATATTTATAATTCATTGATGACCTTTACACATACCCTATATAATTTGGAACAAATCAAGATTTGTCCGAGAAGCAGAGGAAATCCGGTTTTAGGATAATGGAGACAGTTGCAGAAAAGAAAGGTCAACAAACAAACAAACGAAACAAAAAAAAAAAAACAGGAATTCCGTAAAGAAATTTTACAGAAATGAGAAAAATTCATTTCAATAATCTTTTGGTATTTTGTTTTAGAAAATTCTTTCTTTGTTTGAGGTACAATACTTCATCGCCTCGCTGAAAGGTAACGTGCGTCTACCCTCGAAGGATATCATGCTTCAGGACGCGTTGTGCAAGTCACCGTTGAAACGACGCGCGCATCGGCTTGCGGACAATCAGTGGGAATACAACGACGGCTTGGCTCGAGACGGGGGTTTTGAGCCTCTTCCACCCTTCTACAAAGCCGGGTATTCGGCGTGGAAAATTCAGAGAAGTCGGAACTTGATGCACTACAAGGATGCGAAATTCGTCATTGACGACGATGGCGAAAGCGTGCAGATAATACCAAACGATAATACTGCACCTGTGATGTCTAGATAACTGAAATAGTTGGAACATAATTATTCGTTCATAAATATTTTTTTTCAAGTCTTTCCAAAAAGAATTGGTATTCATAACGTATCAAGCACGCTAGGGAAAATATAATTCATGTACCGTTTCATACTACATAAGATGTAGGTACTTTTTACGTACACATAATTCAGCGTCACTTTGACAGGGACAGAAACGAAAGCCTGATTTTAAATCCACGAGAAAGTTTACTTTCTGGTTAGATTCGAATTTATACGTTATATACTGGTATAAATGCCGAGCAATGTAGATGTTGAGATTGTTTCTAATAGGATTTTATATTTCGATTCTGATGAATCCTAATCGGGAGTATCTCGCATTGTCGACGGGATCATCGTTATACGTAATTGAAGATTAAATGAAATCATTTCTCACGTCGCATGTTTTCTCATCATCTTTTCATCGTCTCATTTCTGTTTTTTGCGAGGAAAGTTGCGAGGCGTTGATGTAAAAGAAGATACAACACTTCGAATGTCCGCAATTGATTGCACTGTACTGTGATTATTCGGTCATCGTCGAGGCGGTTAGTTTTAAAATCGAACAAAAAAGGTTCTAGTTTATAGACAAATGGCCACCTATTGCCGAAATTGCATGATCTAAGATAATGGCTTACAATTAGTCTGTCTCTCCGTTGCAGTTGCTTTCAAAACAGTACCAAACAGTGTTTTTTCAAATTTCGGATTTTATGAGTAACATTGCCGCCAGCTTAAGGAAATATTGATCGATTTTGTACGATAATGGTTGACAATGAAATAAAACGAAGAATTTAGAATCGAAACAAATTTATTTATAACACAAGAACATCTGTAATACAATGATACCATAACTAGCTCGTTCAATATATTTATTTTCATACAATATTTGATATAATCAATTAACATTCTTAACTTCGGTGCGGTGTATCCCGTTACCGAATCTGAAGTGTGCAGTTTGCCAGGTAATAAATCTCTCAGCGCAAACAAAAATACTCCCAAGAATAATACCGCAGACAAGGACGAGAATCAGCGGAACGATATCCCCAAATTCAACCGAACTCCATTGCTGCTTAGCCTGTGTAAAAAAACAATCAATACCCAACATTGGATCGACCATTAAGGAAAATGCTATCCGATGAATCGCAAGAGTCTCGCTGTTAAGTCTCACCCTAATCGTATTTGGTATACCTTGGTGAATTTAACCGGCCACTCGGCCTTGAATATGCGTTTCAGAATACCGCTGTCCCTCATCATTAGAATGCTGTAGGTGTAATGATTGTTTAACTCGATTTTGTGCTTGCATATGTTATCCGTAAAAAGACTTACTTAGCGTTGACGATCCCTCGATAGGGGCTGTTCTTCGTCACAGCCATGGCTAAAGAAGTTTGCAGCATAGTTTCGAGTGCTTCAATTATGCAGTCGACTCGGTTCTCGAGTGCCTCGACCATGGTGTCCGTAATCATGAAACCGTACTTATTTTCTTCACAGACACGTCGTAACCCCTCGAGGTAATTTCGCGGTAACTGTCTGTCCGACTCCATTCTCTCTTCGAACAGCGCTCGTAGCACCAAGTCCGATGTATTCTGGTGGAAAAATTAAAGTGTAGGTATCACAGGCCTGTGCTGTTATTGAACGAACTTTTGATCGCTTTTTGATAATTTTGAAAATTTCCAATATGTGGGCATTACGCTGAAGAAATTGTACTCCGCCGAACTGGAGACAACTCCGAATTTGTAGGTACCGTCTTTTAACAGACCTTCCATCGTCGTGAACGGCATCGTGAACATTTGGACGGCTAAGAAACTGACCAGAGCTCCGGAGTAGGCGGCTAATAGAATGACTGCTGTCAGGTGAATCGCCAGGTGAATGGTCCTCGCAGTTGTCAATGGGGAGGGCATTATGCCTGAGGCAAGTTAAAAAACACCCTTGTTTTAATTGTGCGCTTGTTGTTAGCGTCATGCTAATAGTCCTGTGCGTCGGTATTATTCGCGCTGGAATGCTTGTGTCCATTTTTCACAGGTTTTCGTTAGTAAGCTGTAGTTCGGACCAACAAGAAATAGAATCGATGTACGTCCTGAAATCAGTAAACTGGAGTGAAGCAAGGTTTATAGCTATTGATATTTCCTGTCGTTCGCAGCACGCACAGCAATCCAAGCAATTCGGCACAGAATAACGCACCCTGCGCACAGAACGTGAATGAGGGATACAACCTTGGCCGCAAAAAGCTCCAAAAACCGCCAAAATGGTCTCCATTAACCTTGAATTAATGAAATTTCTATGACGCTTCAAACACGATTCGGCATATTCCATCCAAACGATGATGATGCTGGAAAGTATTATCAGCGATACAGCGGTCATCCAGATGTTCTTTGAAAAGGGTGCTGTGTAGCCTCGCCACTTGACAAATGCAAACGATGGTCTTTGGATGTAGGTACGAAATCTGCATGCACCGGTAGAGTATCACCATTTCTAATCATCCAATACAGGATGTTTGACGCAGCTTTGTTTGGCTGTATAGCTTACCTTGAGGATACAATTGGTATCGTGAAATCAACGATCTGTGTTCGTGAGCTGGTCATCACTAATTCACTGGCGGCCAGATCGGCCTTTCTCTCATTCAACAAAGCAAGCATCCCATTCCAGGTTCCATTCGGGGATATCGAACCCCACGAGTCACACTCGATGTATTCGAACCTGTTAAAACGAAAATTCCTGTTCGGTAAAGGAAAAGCAAGAGAAAGAAACAAACGAATCTGCACAAAGGCGTGAACATAGTTGTGGCTGTTAATGGCCACGGCCCGTTTTATATTTGGCAATATTGATCAACATTTTTTCCACCTGCAGGACTCATAGTTTGGTCTACATACAAAAGAAAATATGCCGGGGTGGACGGTACAGATTCTTAACGAAAAAATAACGTGGTGAATCAGTCTTGTAGCATTTATAAATGATTCGACGTGGATTGTCGCGAATGGTTAGAACATGTCGAGGGCAGAGGTTATTTTCAGAACGGAAGAGAAGGAAAGGCGATGGAACGAAGACTGAGATTTTTGAAGAAAGGGGCTCGGCAAGCCAAGATCGTTACTTTAAGAGAGAAACTGCAAAACAACTAGAGGAATTGAGAAAGCGCCAAGAAAGAAAAAATCTGGACAACGATTGTGAGACTACAAAATCTGACGATAAATCTGGTGACGAAGGTTCAACCTAGCTAATTTCACGATGAATTACATGAGTGAGTTTCCAACATCTTAAACGATTATGTGTTCAAGATTCAGAATAATATATAGTCACGCATATCTTACGTGCAATTCATTTTTTCTTGAAGTATTTCCAGGATCCGGCCAAACAATCCGCCAACTCCAATCATTTCACCCTGTTCATCGGTTAGGATCGTTGACATCGGTGGATTCTGCAATTATCCAGTACCATATACCGTCCCGACATTATACGAATAGTATGCTTATGTGACGAGAGTGCTGTGCCACGTTGCCATTAGTGTCTGACAAAAAACCCTGTACGATATATTCATTTCCTACTTCTGAAATATATCGCCTCTTTTATCGTAAGGTCGATTTCTTCAGAGTCTGAGTGTTAAAAAGAGTTGGATGGAAACTTCGAAGGCATTAGAAAGTTGATTTGATTTTGAAAACACTTCAGAAAAGCATTCTGAAGCGACGAAATCTTCATGCTACCGAAGAAGAGTTCTGTGAGATACAAAAAACTACAAATTCCTTTTGTACGGTGATCATGACATTCGTCATCACGGTGCATAATCCCCGGTTATCGCGGGCTAATCATTTTGAACCGATAACAGATCTGATACATTCCATATCGGAATACCTCTATTGAGGTGACGCGTAGTTTCTTTCCGAAGAGATTGCTCCTTCGTTGATAAAAGGTCAGCCTCGTTGTTCTGACACCGTCAGTAGGGCTCCAAGTTCCAAAGGGCAAATTCCGTAGCACATCCCCCGGAGAGACACGATACACCTCCGTAATTACTTCCATCGTTCCGTTACTTTCCGAGACCAGGAATTCGCAGTCAAACGGTATGTCCATGCGAGAGAAGAAATCACTCGCTGTGGAGCCTTCGCTCAAGAATATCATCCACGTCGGGTAGGCCATAGTTATCCACGTAGATACCTGCTGTTATATATACTATACCGCATGAATACCTACGCACACACATTTTATTTGAACATGCATTGATGCGTGTGTTTACAATATTATACTTAGAAACGAAGGTGCAAAAAGGACTCAGGATTCTAAAACCGGCGTGAGAAAACTTTGGATAAGAGTTTTCTTGTGGGACATTTCATGACATCAAGATTCTAAGTCGTTGCTTTAGATTGGCTTGATAATTTTTGGTGCGAAAGTACAAGACGTTTTTCGGCCCATATTATAATAAGCTTTTGTGTTCATTCTTACGTCAAAAAAGCAATCCAATAATAATATTAATTTTATTTTTTATATTTCTTATTTATATTTTCAAGTTATGAAATCTTCATCTTCTAACAGGTGTCAAAATTTTGTACATATTTTATAAGATTTTTATAACTGTTTTCTGATTTTAGAATTTTGGTGTTTATTTTCAAGTTTTTAAATTATACTTCAGATACGCTGGGTCGAAAGATTGTGAAAAAATTGCGATTACGTTTTTCGCCATGTACTTTCACAGAAAAAATTATAAAGCCAGACCGATACATCGACTCAGAATCTTGATCGAGATACCATGGAATGCCCCTTATACATTAAACTGAGGCTTATGGCGAAACTTGATGGCATTTACATTTGTCAGAAGGTGTTGTACGTTCCCTTGATCATTCAGAATGACGAACAGGGGTCGTTTGATGTTAAAGTATGATCGACCGACCTGAAATTTAAAAAAATACGATCACGTATCATTACGTCCATCTCGCAAACGCGTGTATCTTTCTTACAACGGAATAATTACTTTTGTAGTGAAGGTGCCGAGGTCCATGATCGCTGTTCGCGTCTGTCGTTCACGGGAAAGGTACAACTGAAGATTTCGCAAAAGTACAGTGTTTTTCGTTCCTGAAAATACGAATTACTGTTCATATAGGCATGTGTATCGAAAATTGACGATTCTCGCATTTTTCACCTTTCGTTTCCATTGGATCAATCGTCGCGTGCAGCAGTATGATGCACGTGTTGTTGAAGTAGTCGTGCACGCCAGATATCATACTTTGGTAGACGTGGTTTGGTCTGATTAATTGACCGCTCGCAATGTGCGGGCCTAAACTTACTGTGACTAGGATTAGGACGAAGAAGCCCGACATCGTTCCTAACAGGACACGGGCGAACGCTAGCATTTCAGTTTTCTCTTAGTTTCCAGCCATCCAGTTCTCTTCTTTTTTCAATAGGTACTAATCCCGTTTTCTATTCCAGGCGAACTGAGCGATGTGGTTCAGCGATGTGTACCCAATTTACTTATTCTTACTTGCCGATCATTGAATACCAATTGGTTTCATGGTTTGCGAGATGATGACAAAAGGCAAATGTTCACTGTGAAATTGCTCGTTTCCTCGTCGTAAAGCTGATTGCTTACCTCTTTTGCCTGCGTAAACATATCGAAAACGTGAGTGTTAGCGGTTCTCATTGACAATCGGTAGTCACCCGCACTTTGGACGCAAAATGTTTGCTGTACAAGTTATAACAACTCTTTGACAAGATTACGGTCAGAATCTTCCACGTAAATCCATCTTTTTACCTGGAACATAAAGAGCTGATATGTGCCGTGTAAGCCTGACACATCTTTACACGTGAATTGCAAAAGACACTGGAGAACCCTTGTGGAAGGTAGAAACACGTTAGACCGTGTTATAGGCGAATGATTTTCTCGGATGAATTATTTGCTTTATGAATCGATAAACCCAAATCAAACCAGCGGTAAGTCAATTTGCACATATAGCGATACAATCGCTCGGTAAATTGGCAGAAAACCAGAGTATAATGCGAAAGTATCAGAAAAAATGGCCAAATGTATAACATCACAAATTGATCCGACCCAAAAATAGTTAAATTTCGAGTGAATGTTCACCCATTTAATTTTTTATCGGAATATTTAGCGAAATTTTTCGTTAATGGCATTAAAAATAGATCACAGCATCAGAGTCACAACGAAAGTACTTGCATTTAAAAATTTTTGAGCACATTCCAGGTGTGTTTATAATTATCACTGTTCATTAGCGCCGACGTTTTATAGTATGCATGTGACATATCGGGAAGTGATTAAATCCGAGTATATCTAACGGGGTGAACTGTGAACCATTCGTATGCAGGTTTATACGACATATTAGCAAGTAACGGACAACGAACGTTATTTCTGCTACCATAACGCCTGTACCAATCCATTACTGGATCTGTAATCTGATAATAACCATTCAGTGATGTAGGCCAAAGTGCATTTATGTTTAATGTGGACATAACACGTGATCGTGTCGCAATTCCGGTTTCAAGTAATCCGTTCGTAGATTAATCCATGTAGGAATATACCTTTATGATTATTCCTGGTACAATAATTGCGTGCCGCTTGGACAGAATTAGAAGTCCAAAAGTTTATTGACGATTACGGAAGTGATAACCCTCCCTTGCGAACGTATCGATGGTGTACATAATGGAGTTTCGTAATACAGCCTGTATTTACATGCGGATGAAATCAAGGTTGACCCGCATTCGTAAGCTTCTAACCACCCGATATCATGTTCTTATCTTCTCTACCGGCACCTCGATCATCGCCGTCGCGGCTAGTCTGGTATTATCGGAAGAAATTCTCCCGCCGACTGTCCATTAGATACTTAATTCTCGTTTTTCTCTAGTCACCTAGGATTCCTAATTAAGACGAATGGAATTCTCTATCTATACGATAACTAATACACCGAGGCTATATATCCTAATGTCGAAACATTTTTCGCGCACAAATTTTACGACGATGTCGCGGTTTGTGCTCATTTTTATCATCGGCGTTGCCACCCTGGCCGTTTCATCGGGTGCGTTAAAATTTTCTTATACTCAAAGTTATTTTGATATGTAATTATGTAAAATATTAGATTATCAGATGCCCGCTCCAATCCCAAGTGCTCCTATCATGCGATAACGAATTATTCGCTATTATTGTTGAAATTATACGTTGTTACACGAATGTCTTGCCTGATTGTTACAGCCAGACCGGAAGACCGTCTCGTCAACGCGGATGTTGCGGAGTATGGAAGATATCCGTACATGGTAATTACCATTCGGTTAAAAAATCACCCGTTACTTATTTCAACAGCAATAATCAATTACGGTATGTCCAAAGGTGTCTCTACGCGTGGGCACTAGCTTTTCCCATACTTGCGGAGCAGCCCTTGTAACACCCGAACACTGCGTCACCGCTGCTCACTGCGTCGCCAAGTTAGTTGACGTATAATTAATTTTCACGAAAAAAATGCGAGTTCGAAATCGTTGACGTGCAAAAAGTGCTGCGATAATTATAAATCTAATTTGTCGGTGCCATGCGACCTTGGATCATTCAACCGGAAATATACCGCAGTACAAATAAGCATGTCGGAAAGTGAAAAACTGATTGTTGCTTTTGCAGCAATGTTCCAGAGGCGGTTGATCCGAGCGCAAGATTCGTCGTTACAGGCCACTTGAGCAACGTTTTCGGAGGACGGGTTACGCAATTGTCGGAAGTGCGAATACATCCCGAGTACAATCCCAGCAACACTTGGGAAAATGACATTGCAGTATTGAAACTCGCTACACCAATTCCGTACACTGCTACCGAACAACCGATACCCATCGCAACTGCCGATGTCGACGTTCAGGATTGCGACATTTCCGGGTGGGGTCGACACCACGTAAGCTGGCTAACGGCCGATGAAAATGCCAATAACCAAAACAGAATTCGATGAATTGTAAATTTGAGAAATTGATCCGATTGATTCGGAGCAGATTTATTCATCTCAAGTATTTGATTTGAGTTTGAATCGGTCGAGATGAATTTGCTTCGGCATATCGTGTAGGATTTACTGATTTTTTCTTTTCACAAGTTAGAAACATCTTTCAGATGCCTTCTAACACCTTGCCGAGTCAACTGCAGTCCGGAGTAATGGCTACTATGACTCGCGATACATGCATCCAGTACTGGGCATCTTCGATGATATTCAACTCCACTCTGTGCGTGGGTGGCGTGAGAGGGAACGGCGTGTGCAGTGTGAGTATTTATAGGTGTAAATGCATGTGTAAGCTTATACCGTTGACTATACAATGCGTCATACCTGGAACATAAATAGGACTAGATCATTCGTTGTCATCGTGGTTTCAAAGTTTCGTCGTAATACTCGCCTTACTTATCATACGAATGTATCATAAATATTTAGGTAATCATTCCGTACCTTAAACACAATAGCGTCTCTTTAAATTCATGCGTGTAAAATACCTCGCGCATTCCATACATGTGAATTATAATTTGATAGAAAGCGAAGCGTTGTATCGAGTGGAAAAACAACGTTCTTCAATGGATCCTCATACCTATAAATAGAAGTGCGGTTTCAAAAAAACCTATTTCCGATTGACACTACTTCCACAACGTTCAGTGATCACGGTTTATTGGCAGTAAAACAAATCATTGATCCGTCAATTAATAGAACAGTTCCGCGCTCGCCACCAGGCGAAAGGTTTCTCACAAAAGGAATCGAGTCTCGCAATGTATAGGTATAATTATTGATCAGGGCTGCTCAATTGTCCAAAGTTTGAAGTGGATTAATTCGTGCATTCGTATCTTTCGTAAGAGCCTAGGAATTGTGGTGGGTTTAAGGGGGTACGATTCGATATCATTGACCCTGTAGACTATGCCTCGAATCTATTAAAAATAAGAGGATACGCATCATTGGATAAAAAGGCTGAGGCGTACCTGACAATGTCGAATAAAATGCTGCAGGGCGACTCCGGAGGTCCGCTCGTATGTAACGGAGAATTGGCGGGTGTCGTCTCGTGGGGAAACCCCTGCGCCAACGGTTTACCGGACGGATTCGCCCGGGTTTATGCCTTCCGTGACTGGGTCAACGAAAACATCGCCGATCTGAGCGACCTGGGCAGATTCTATGCAGCCGAGGCTGCAGCCAGCCGCCCCTCGAGGGCCTAGTATTGCGGTTAGATTTGCCTACATAACTTATATACACTCCGAACAATCAATCACACAAAATATTGACAATGATCGCTGCAGGGATGAGCGTACAAACGAAAGTAACTTTATTGTTAGATATACCTTTACCGTGTTATTTCCGTGAAGCAAGAACGAAAGACAAGAGTTAAATTTGAATAATGGCCTACATTTTTTATCTTTCATGTATCTCACGATTATTATTTGGAAAGCAATCAGCCCTGCATGCAGGACGTAACCCTTGCTTAAATTACTCAACAGCGATAATTTCTACACTCGCATAACGGAAAAAACATTATTGGCATTGTTGTTAATAGCCCGATGTATTACTTTTACTTTAACAATCTGTTACAGAGAAAATGTGTATATTAGCATAGGTGTGCGTGCTGCACGTAATCTATGCCAACAGTTCTAAATCACAGGAATTAATGGACATGTACGTACGTACAATTCACGTTGCAATAAACGTTCTTCGAAGCGAATGATAAAAGCTTTTTGAAACGATAAACACCTGTAGGAAAACGGTATATCCAAAGCTATACTTTATCAAGGGTTCAAAATAACTATGGAGAATTTCACGAATTCCATGCATACACATATCTGCTTGTAAAATATATTTTCGCCTTGTTATTCTTTTGCAGTTTCTATTTTAAAAGTCAATTGTCACTAAATTGTTGGCTCGATTACGAAAAACTGGCAGCCGTGGTCAGTTATTTATACTACTGGTAATGTGACAAATATTTCCGTCCAAAGTTTTTTTCCACCCAACGCTTCGCTTGTCGTTTAAATTAGTCGGTCAATGGCAGAAATATCCATAATGCAACATCGTTTAAACGATAATCGCACAATTTATTTGAAATATCGTGAAAAATACGAAATGTGTTCCGTAGGGTGATTCTGGCGGTCCTCTCGTCTGTAACCGAGAATTGGCTGGAGTTGTGTCGTGGGCAAATCTCTGCGCCAACGGCTTACCGGATGGCTTTGCACGAGTATTCTACTACCGCGATTGGCTCTTAGAGGAAACCGCCGATCTGAGCGATCTCGGCAGGCTCTACATGGCCGAGGCTCGCCAAGCTGCGGAGAAATTATAATGGCCGTCTTCACTTTTATATACGTACCCACGTACGTCTTATAATTAACCACACTACGAAAATGACGAGAAGAGCAGAACAAGCTTAATGGAAATGACGATCACGTATAATTTGTTCGTTTCGCAGTCATGCGAAAAGAAAACATGCAGTTGAATCTTGAATATAAATGTCAATTGGATTAAAAATCAAATAAGAATCAGGCGATTCTCACGCGATAATGACAATTGTGTAAACTCTCCTCTTATAACTCCTGCTTCTTGTTCCTTTTGATACGCTGTTTCCCCGTAGGAAAATATCAGTATGTCCAAATCTTCCTAACACATGCATCGATACGAGTAGTGAAAGAAGCTTTACACCCCTTGAGTCAGTGAAAAATTACGCTTATATAATGTCATAGTCAGGTAATGGGAATACATCAAATTACAAATGTGATATCTTTTTTATCGTTGTAAAGGTGTATAGAAACTTGAGTCACACAGTGGCGTGATAAAACTGCGTTAAAATTGAGTTTCAAAAAAATTTCTCGATACGCGTGTCATATCAAGAGTTAAAAATATTTAATAAAATCATGCGAACTTACGGGTCAAACTCATGTGGCCCAAAGCCCGTAAAGCTGGTGAAATCGAACTGCATCTGAATATTCGCGCAGCGTGGCTGATAAGAAAACACAATTCTAAACATAAGGTGTACGTAATGTCGGCACAACCATTACGCCCCCAATTACAACGTATGCATGCAGACATCAGCAGTTGCCAAGTATATAAAAAGTGTGACGGGTTCGAGGACACGCACTAGATGTTCGGTTTCTACTTTGTCACTTTGTCGAGGAATTATCCTGGATGGTGAAACTGAGAATGGCGAGTAACTTGTATCGCATCTTCGTAGGAGTCACGGTGATCTCGATCTTCGTGTTCGCAAGTATTTGCGAGGTAGATGGTAAGTGCTTTATCAATACAGAGATGTTAACTCACGAGTTTTAACGAAACTGTGCAGTGCTTCGCATATATCATGCTTTGAAATTCCACAGGTAATTCTAATGAACCAAATTCAGTCGGCATTGACAACGATAAAACAGGTATGACGGAGTCCAACAGCTGGTGGAGTGTCGGCTCGATTTTGTGGCTGGCAAATTTTTTCATGAAATCCTTTATAGGGCAGACATTACCCTGCACCGTGTGGTCCATTGTACCGATTGAAATTTCTTGCGCATATTTATAGGCTAACGAGATACCGGATGCCTGTTAACTTACTTCGGAACTTTGGTGAATTACTTCCTTTACATTGTATGTGAATATTTAACAGACGAGAAGATCAATAATTGTATGGACAGTCGCATGTAGTACACACGCAGAATGTAAATTGGACATTTTTAATGTTCATAAATAATGCGCTGATAATTATGCAACGTACAATAAGAACTTAGATGTAGTATCCCATCTTCATTTGTCCTATTACTGGAAACAGTCAGATTTTAATTGGCGTAATTTCACACTCCATTTCACCGTGGAAATAAAATATTCCAGCTACTCTCGAGGCTAAGTTGTTCGACTAATTCGATGGAAAATAATATGTATTTCGTTGAATGAATAATTCAGTTTTAAATGACAATCTATTCGCTGGTAGAGAGTTTTGTAATTGTAACATGAAACACCAAAAAATTTATATAATCCGGAAAAATATTGAAACGTTCCAGCTCCCCTTTTCGTCGCTTCGGCTTGTGTTATCAGCTTGTAGATATTCGTACGACACGAAGATGTAACGTTAAATTTAAGCGTATGCCATGTATGTACAGAGTATACCAATTAGTCATATCAGGTATTTTTTTCAGTGTGTACACAAGTTTTTTTCTCCCTTTTATTGATCATAGTTGTAACAACGCACCAACTTATGTCGGTAGGCGCAAACAAGGCCGATCGCTTAATTTTCGTTTTCAAGAACGTACAATTTACGCATAGAGTTTTTGCAAGTTCTTCCGAAATGCTCGACTGAATTCCCAGCCGCAGAATTCCATACCGTTCAATCTTGAAATACGAGTATGATCAAATTTTTGACGCTCCAAAGGCTTGTGTACCTTGGGCTTACTAATACAACGTACGTATTGAATGTCATCATTCCTTGCGTTACTTATGTTGGTTTGTACATTATACAACTACGTAAGAACTATACTTTTGTTTAGTTTATTGAAACTATTCAAATTACCAAAATTTCACGTGTGACTGCCGCATGAATTATTGTTTACAATTTACAAGCCACAAGTAAATTGCGTGAAACACGACCTTGGTCGTTCGACTTATCACTCGCGACGCGTGAATTATTCACGAGTTAATTAGACATTGTTGTGCAGCTTTTACGAAACACAATTAACTTTGCGTGGATAGTGTGTAACACAACGATTGATTCGCCTACGAAATTGATATGAGATACGTACGTGGCTATTTTTTGATATTATCGCACGAATATGCAGATAATTATGCCGAATAATCGTACCAATTACCTATATTGCAAGTATCGCATCTTGCCGATAATGCATCAATCCACTTGCGGTACATAACGTTGACAGTAAATTTGAGCAGACAATGACACTTGTACTCATCAAAGTGTGCCAATATCAATTTCCGTATAGAATAACTGACGAGTTTTCGACTTGCAGCCTTGTTCCATAACTTTATTTTCTGGTAACAGCCTTTCTGGTGAATCCCTTGCTGGTGGATAAATCAAGCTTCTTACTGTAAAAAAAAATTATACCACTGTGTTTGTAGACCTTCTTCCCCTACGTGAATAACTAGACGCTTGGTGATGTGAATAACCGACATCCATATAAGTCACTAAATTGTCATCATGAACTATTGAAAAATACAGAATCGCTACCCGCTGGTTCTTCTCTTAATCCTGCCATGAGTTAGTTGTCGATTTAGCATATCATACCGTCAACCAATACGTCACAGTCGACGCCATTTTGTCACTTTCATAGCAAATGCAGCGTGCATATGCGACCAGTATACCAGTCTGAATAGTTAACATAATTGCGAAGGGTATCTTTTGCCACAAGAGAGGGGATTGCCATCGGCTTGTAATCATCGGTTTCCACTCTCCTGCAGCAGAAGTGACTCGCCCCTAGTCGCAACGATGTCGAGAAGGGGGCTAATTTTGCTCGGCATTTTTCTGACAATCCACTGTATATTTCCGAAAGTCTCTGCTGATCATAGAACCAGTTCCTATGCCGGGGACAATCGATCCGTCGCTCTTAATACGAGTACCAACAAGCTGCAGACGACGAGCAATAACGATGAGGGTAATATGAACGTGGGCGCTGATTACTCGATACTGTGTCACAAACGAAAAGAGCAGATACTGACGAATAAAACGTTGTTTTCAGGCCACGACAACCACCGCGGCATACTTGTCAGCATCCTCAGAATGCCGTTGGTTCTGTTCTGTCGCCTACTGGCCTGGGGACGTATGGGGATAATCAGAAATATAACTGCGATGCAACGTCCTTTGATGAACCTCGCAGGCCGGATAGTGTCGAACATAAGTGAAGCTGCGTTGGTTGAAGGCTGGAAGCTCACGAAGAACTTCATGCTACCAAAATTGGACGAATTTGCCGTGACCCTTGCGCGTCAGGGAGCACTACCTGAGGGTCTGACGGCCACAATAATGTCGTTGCATTCCTTGTACGGAATGTTGAAAATTCTTGGATTTTTGTAACCTGTCTAGCCTCGAGAAAATATTCCAAAACGTACATTTTCGTTTGTCGACTGTGTCAACTGTGCACAACAGTTTCAACGGGTCTTTGGCATTCGAGTGTAGACGATCTTCCACCATACTATATAATATGCGATGTACAGCTAGTACACCTCTACTTTGTGACGTTATATAAATACGTCTGGGCGTTTGAAATTACGCATCGTTGTCAATTCGCTTCTGAATATTTGTAACCCTTTTTCATCGTATAATATACGCATTATTGTCTCAAAACATTTTCCTAATGTTCATTGTAGTACGACGGACTGTTGTTTTCAAATGTCTTAGGATACGTTCCAAGACTATCTGGCAGTGCGAAAAAAACTCTCTAGACAAGAGGAAGAGATAAAAGATTGTTGACAATACTGGGGGCTAATTTCAGAACGCATCCTTATTAACTTGGCTCATGTTCCCGCTACGACATAAAGATGAATGGGACAGAACGTAATTACAGTAATTACTCACAACTGGGTACGATGTTTGATTACGCAGACCTAAGTTTTTGGTTTATTTCTACTTCACATTATACCTATGCATCTGATCATCGTGGACGAAACTGAGGTCTTGGCTTATCCGTCCAGCATACAGTGCCCACACTTTATCGATATTGAAATACAACTGACCAGCTTGCTCTTTTATCAACTATACTTACACATACTACACGGATTTAAACGATGGCGTGAGGAGTGAATAACAAATCCAGGTAGATGGAAAATTCTTCAGGAAATATTCATTATATAGATAAAGTTTTAATCGAACACAGATGCAATAAAGACGCATCGTTACATAGATAATTGTATAATATCAATGACATCAATATTATGCCCAGATGGATAGAACCGGGCTACCAGTTATCAGTGAAATTAATTGGTTTCATGCGAGCTATAACCGTGGCCAACACAATCTTAGCCCATGGAGGAAGGAAGATGTCTATCAGGCTCGTAACGAGCTCACGAATTTGTGATGCCATGGAAACTCCGCTGCACATCATACTTCCGTCAACGGAAATTGTACATGGCATTATCCTATTTATCATGCGGCTAAGACTTCCGTTGGTTGCAACGTCCAATTGAATCACGATGTCTATCGCTTGTGTTAAAAAGTTCTTAACTATTTCCCCGATGTAAGGAAGGCGTTCAACCCCGTTGATTAACTGTCTAACATGGTCCGCCACCCTGCCGTTTATACCATTGCTACTTTCCATGCTCCCATCCCTCTCTCTTACCACAGTTACTGGAAGTCGAAAAAAATAATTTTTACGATTAATGAGAGCGACTGATACGTGTTATATTTCAAAATGATTGCGAATCGATAGACTGAAGTAGACAAGTGTTAAGAGTAGTCGCAACGGCGTCTGTTTAATCCAAATTCTCACCAGCACTGGCGTATTCTGTAGTCAAGATGACAATCAGCAGCAGGCTCGCTAGTCGCTTCATAATTTACTCTTCCAGTTCCGTCAAAGGCCGATTGTACAATGCGAAGACACTTTGAAAATGCAACCTATTGTAGCCACTGGATATATAGCTTTCACGCCGTAGATAAACTGTAACGATTGCGAATTCTTTTTTTTCGTTATTACCATATTGTCTATATTGTCCTGTGCTATATACCGAACCTTCTAATACCTTATCGCAAACCTTGCAGCCAATTGTGTGGTCGGTATGGTTGCATGTAGAACACAGTTATTTTTCAACCATTACGCAAGTGCCAGGAATGGTGGAAATTTCAATACGCTGAGCCCGCGTACAAGCATATGTAAATACATATGTGGATCTCTCATATATTTTTGCGTATAACATATCCACGGAAAGACCATTTGAATAACGAATCCTATTTTGGTTCATTACTTCAAAAATATTGCCATGTTCAAGGACTTGCCAAGAATTTTTAGAAATTGAGATCGTTTTTGGGCAGTTGCAGAGAAAATTGGAAACGATTCCAAGTAACGGACTCTTCATGTTCTGAAAACAATCCATCATATTCATTCTCACGTCAATGCAAGTATCTTCAGTAGTTGTCCAGTAATATCCGAATTGGTAATATGAGTATACTGCAATACCAGACATAATATTCACGCAACTTTGAGATCCTAATACCACAATCAGTTTGATTTTCCATATGTACAATTCTTACTCATTGATACTACGTCCATCCATGTTTCGTGCAAAATGTGTTACTTGAACTCTATACTATAAACATGTATAGGTATCATCACCGTACATACGACAAAAATTTTCCAATTTCCCAGTTTATCAGTTGCGAATAAATAAATATGCAATTTATTTATTATAGCTTTAAGGATATAATTTGTCCAACTTTTCGGTATTTAAATATGAGTAACGTTGCGCTCTTATCAGCTACTATTATATATTATGCGGAGTGATGTTGCGTCATGAGTGGTGAATCATAATCCACAAGGTACTTTGTTCGAGTTACGTAGATAATCACATGTTGAATATGATAAATAGTGTCAATATTGTAGGTGCAAATTGAATGGAAGCAGGTTAAGGGTTTTTAAGTCACGACTTGGTCCTCCATAGTCGAGCCTATTCCCACTTTTCGATACGGAGAACAATCCCATGTATCAGTGGAATCTCCCTTTCTAAATTACCTGTTGACAAAAAAAAAAAAAAAAAATGCCGAATAATTGGAACACGAGTTTAGTGAATGTCATGTATGATTGACAACGAATCGTACAACACACTTAAGGAAGTGGAGATGAAGTAGGTATTGCGTAGAAGTATAATGCGAACGCAATTCCATTGCGGAACGCGAAATGATGTGATTATTGCAGTAAGAGGGAGCCAGAAATACGATCAGTTGACTGCTTTCTGCAAATTTCGCAAGAAAGACTAGCCGCAATTAAACCATCCGCGAGCACCAACGATCCTATAAGGTAAGTCATACATATATCATACTTTCCCTGCCGGCAGGCGTGCCTACAACTCTATAAGTAAATGAGCGAAGATGATTGTGCGAGGTAAAACACAATACGTGTAACGATGTTATAAAATCAGGCGTCGGTTAGTGAGGACGAAAGTAAATTAGAAGTGAAATAGTGAAAGAGTGCGAATCAGTCTGGTGAAGGACTCGTGCTGACCACGAAGTCGTCTTTTACTCGATAATATTGTACGTGAGAAAATTTTCCTCAAACCCAAGTTATTTTCAGTGAAAATTGAAAGCCTTTACGCGTGTTTCGATATTTCGTTGGAGAATTTTTTTTAATAAAATCCGGTCTCTGTGTCGCATGTGTATCGTAATAATTATTGTGGAGGCGGGAAATAAGCGCGATTTCATACCGTGCTATCAAAGCTGTGCGATTTCAAAAGGTATATCATATAGTGCCTATATGTTAACCTGAGCAGGTATGCCTCTGTCCACTCATCGTTCACCGACAAAGCCGATTAATGGATAATTGATCTCGCAAATAATGGAGGGATTGAACATGTCATTGAAAAGATACCGTCACGCTGTCCCTGCTTCAGGAATAGAATACTTTTATTCGGTGCGTTTGCGTGTGTGTGTGTTTTGGATGTGGAGATATGCAGTGCGAACCTTGATGTGTTTGTATGAATAATCGGCTCGGAGAAAGGCTAGGCCGGAAATTGGGCCGAAATCGATTTGCAAAAAGCACTGAGAACCCCGGTCTGCATTCTGTGACCGAAAATTGGCTCCAGCCTCTAAACTTTTCTCTAACCAGGTGATTATTCCCACGTTATGAATTCACCGAGCAGTGAATTTGGTTCGTTAAATGTATGTCAATTTAAATCGGATCGTTTGGTACAGAAATATTTATTTCATACAAATTCACAGAAGTCTTTGATTCAAACTGTTCCGTTTCTTATTACAATTGATTAGGTCTATATCGGGATCCGTTTGTTTCAGAATAAGAACCATAAATTTTTCAATTCGGTTAGATTAATTTTTTAGAGGAATTCCTTCGTTGTAATACTGATTCTCGATACTTGGAACGCGTTCACTTTCGTTGCGACTATCTTCACACGTGTTCTACCAACCCATATACCTGTAATATTGCAAGAGTTATCACGAAACGCCCGCTTCGGTACCGTTTCGTAAAGATAACGTAACGAATCGCGGTTAAAACACGTTGTGCACCTATAATAACCTGCATTCATACAACTCTCTCGACTACGAAAACACAAACAACTCAGTTACGTAAAATCAAGGACTTGTACCAGGATGAGAATAATTCAATTCTTTTCATATGTTTATGACGGTATTATTTACCTGCGGTAGAGTTTCGAATGTGACAAAAGATTGTCTCGGTGCATTTACTATCGAACAATAAAACGTATTAGGTACTTTTTAATTTCAATTCATTTCTGCCAATCAGGGAATCACGAAAATTTCACATCGTCCTTCTTTCCAGGTGGTTGCACCTCAGAGAAAGGCGGTCAGTCGATTCTTACACATTGTATTTTTAACTTATCCGTTTTGCTACGTCGATAATAATTGTCCGTTAAAATCATTGTATCTAATTACCAGGGTATTTATAAATAGCGTAATCGCGAGGCGACATCAAGTATCATCTAAGGACAGTGAAAGATCTTACGCCAGGCCAGTGGCTTGTGGATGATTTACCCTCTTGTTTTTATGCATTTCTCAAGGTCATGAAACAGCACGCGGTACCTATATGCGAATAAGTTATCATTGTTGTCGATGTACACTAATGTCAGCGGGAAAAAAAAAAGAAAAAAAAAACGGTAATTGCATGGCCGGACGGAGATGGGTGAAGGTGATATCGCCGGGTTGTTTGTAGGGGTGTGATCATAACGTGCCAAGGCGCAAACGTGAGCGGATGACGTAGGTGCCGGTATCACAATAGGACTCAGTCATCTGAACAGCTAAAAATTGGTGATGTGTGATTAATCGATTAATCGATGGTTTCGATTCATACACCACCGTATATTGACTTTAAAAATTAATTATTATACCGCAACTTCGATTAATCGATTAATCGAAGAAACGATTGATTGATTAACTGGAAATACGATTAACCAAAATCGTCGATTAATCCAAGAACTCGTTTTATCGATTAATCGACAAAACGACTGATCGAAGCTACTGATTAATCGATTAATCGCATAGCACTATTAAAAATGATAAAAATACGTGATGTACTGGCCTAGGCAGTGAAAATTCTGTAATTGATGGAAATGACATGCGTATAGTGTATAGAGTAAAATTCGGTAATCTGGTTGAGGGATCGAAGGGTTGCAAATTCGACAGATCGCTTTTCGTGAAGTTAGTCAGACGAGGAGTTGCATCCGTCGATCATCGATCATCAGTACTTGTTGCTTTTTGGGTAATTTCACGGAAGAGGAATATAAAGCGTTTGCCTGAATTGCGCAGGGATATTATACCGTGATTAGTGATCGTAGACCACAACTATTACCGTTGCATCATTTACGTTTGGCAACGTAAATGGCGCAATGTAGAACTCACGCATGTATGACGGGCGAGCAAGCTGCCCATTGCCATGCTTCGTCGTGCCTGAAATGAATTTCTTGAGCGTTTACAAAGCGGCCCTTTCGATTACTCTATATTCGTGAGAACTAATAACCTTTCACGCTTTCTAACCACTTTTTAATTACCTGCGCAGCGAAGCTCGTGTAGATGATTGAAAAAAAACGTTTTTTCGATAGTGTATTTATTGACTCAGATTTTCAGCATTGACGTTGCTCTGTAACAATATTGGCAGCAGAGTTCTTCGGTACTTGCCTTAAATGCGCTTTTAAGAATGTCCAATTAGCTCGACGATGAAGAGCGTAATTAACGTCTTATTCTTTTTTGTTATTGCATCCCTTTTGTTCACTGTTGATTACTCAACAACGAGAAAATTAGACGCTGAAAAACATTCGGGAGAGGGTATCGAGAAGATTGCAAAATTACGCTGAAAAATGGTTCTGCAGCCATATGATGAACGTCTCTGATTATTATAGTCTTGAGACAAAAAAAAAAAAAATTATTCAGGTAGTCAACAGGCAATGACTGTATCATATACAGAGAGTGAAATCTTTCTACAAGCTTGTAAGTGTCTGCGCTACTTCCTGTTCTTAAGTATACAAAGCACTATAGTTACATATACAATTTCATTTGTTCGCTTTGCAAACGTGAATGCCTCTACAATCATTCGCATTTTAGTCAAGGATGTGGCGTAACATTTACATGTGTATATTCTCTCACGAATGCGGTTTAAGAAATCGAAAAACTTGGGCGATATCCCTCTTCGGTATATCCGCAACAAATGTACACCTTGAAATAATCTGTTATTCTTTTCTACGATGATATCGAGAAGGGAGAAATTGAACAATTTAAGCATCTTAATAATTGAAAAAAATAGTAGCGCATGCTTACAAACGCGTAATTATGATACGATTTAATTCAACTGATTAAAAAACGGATACTTTTCGCATCGGCAGTTCTAAATGTGAGCGAAACTTCATTCATCGTATAGCAATGATATAGTACAAGGAGCGGATCTTGGTAATACGATAGAATTATGTAGTTGCGAAAATTTATTTTATTTTATAATCGTATGTACAATATCGGAGTAACCTAGGTACGTGGGTTTTCCTTCAACGATGTTTAGGGTCATCAAAGTGCAAAAGAAACTCACGACGAGATCATTTTGAATTATCAAACGGATAAAGAGTATCCGCAGATAAACTGGAGTAAACTACCTGTGATGATATACTTACGCAGCCTATACATAAAGTTAATGTCGGGTAAAAAATACAACGAAAATAAAATTCATAAAATAAATGAGGTAATGTATAGTTGATAACGCGTACACGTGATATTCGCTTTCCTTTATTAAGGGTACGTTGTACCGAAACACGCCCAGGTTTCATTGATAATAGAACATAGCTCAGTCGAAGCAGAGGTCTCGTTTGATGACACGAGTTCCGGCTGAACGCATGGACCCGAGTGTGTGTATATACATACAGCCTCGGTAATTAAGTAAATTAACATGACAATAATATGGTAGAAATATTCCGTCGACGGAACGAGGACGCGTGAATAGGCGTTTCGCGCATAGCTCGACGACGTAGAGATCGAGAAACACCACACCCTCACCCTGATTACAACAATAGATCGGCCATTCATGGACCAGGCATTAATGCGGTCGTGGTTGGTGTTCTCTTTGTCAGAGTCGACGTTTTCCGCCCATCGATAGGCCCTCTGGATTTTCTTTTCTTCCATTTTCATTCAAATCTCTTGACACCGCGTGCCCATTCCACCGGCGAGATCGCAGAGCGTGTTCATTATCGGCTCAAGACATGCGGCCGACGCGTCACTCCGTCCATAATACAGGATCCAAAAATGAGCACTTGTACTTTTCACCGTCGTCAGCGACGTTTGTCTTTGGTCGATTGACACACATTTCTGTTTCGTTCCTTGGGCTCGTTTTTTTCAGGTGTGCGTTACCCGCGACAGATTATACGGGCTTGAGAACTGCTTGAGGGGCCGTGGGGAGGACGTTAAAGACACTGTTCTGGTGTCGGACAATGCCGCTTATGTATGTTCTACGTTTTACGGTGTACCTGCTACCGAGTATCGCACAATGATGTATATCGCGTTCCGTGCGTCGTTTCCCCCGCGTATAGAGGAATACTTGCCTTTACGCATTACGGCATAACACATCATTGCCATATGACAATGCACGCGGATATATACAAGCTTACCCGCATCGGATGCAGACTCGCAGTATTCACCTCGACTCTGACGCGATCAGAGTATGAGCAAACCGGAAGAGCGGCCTGCACTTTTCGCGTTCGCAATCCCGCATCGGTTGTGATTTTTCGCAATTCGAACCTGTGCGAGGAGCTCGAATACGGTCAGGTGGCATCTGACTTGCAACTATAACTTTATGTCCGTTCCTCCACACGCGGACGAAAGGTGTAAATTGCTCCGAGAACTAAAAAATTAACTTAGTTAATTGTGACATCGTTGATGACGTGTTGAAGGTCTACCCCACCTACCACTGCAGTCGCAGCGACGTATTTTTTTGGACTGTTCCCGCTAGTTGGGACTCAAATGATTACTAAAGTTCCATTGTGCTCAACCGATGATTGGAAGTAGACTTGGACTATCATTTGAAGACCATCGTCGATGATGCTGGAAATATTGGTGTCTCCAGGAAGAACGAAGGGGTGTAAATAGTGTAAATTGCAAATAGATTCGGACAGGATCCGACGTTTTGCTATCTTGTTTTTCAAATATGACAATGCGACGGTGATGCGGCTGAGTATAAGTCGCGTGTACACGTGTCAATTCGACACGTTGTTATGTAAGATATATTGACGCGTATACCGCAGCTGAAAGACTATGGCGAGGTGGATGCAAAGACACTCGTATTCATAGCGGCAGATCATCGTTCGAACTTTGAGTAGGTGGTTTTGTGCAAGTATGGAAGCATCTCCTAGTGTGAAAAAGAGTGCGTCGACGTAATTTTTTTTTTTTTTTTTTCGATTGCACAAACACGTACACACACTTGCACTTTCCTTCACACATCCGCACGCACAATTGTTTTGTCCAGACAACATCTTCACACGTATACGCGTATCAAAATCATAAATGCACGTATGCATGCGCACATATCCACGTGTGTTAAACTACATAAATGTGTAAAAAAATGACGTGGACCATTTACATTCAATCTATATTGCTTCTTTGTGCCATATGTACAGGTGAGTACGGATCCAGATTTGTTATCTAAAAGTTAAAGTTAAATCGGAGAAAAAATCATGGGTACCATTGGACCTATTTAGCCATTTCAAAAACACCACTCGTTTTGAGAGACATGTGCTAAGATTAGATAGTTGACCATAAAAAATACCATTTCATCTCACCAGATGAAACTGAATTTATCCAAATAAATTCATTGGGATCAACTTCATCGTGGTCGAATCGAGTTAATGGGGGGACTAGTACTCGTGAATTTTGCTACCTCAAAGTACAGCTACATTAATTATTGAAAACAGAAAAAGAAACAATAATTCCACGTTCTAGACTAGTTAAAGTTTACTTTTCTTAGAGAACTGTCGTAGTCCAGTGATGGTTTTCAAAAATTTTGTAGTTGAAGTTACGAAGATTTTTTGATAAAGATACATAAAGACCGATCACCATATTTCGCTCAGTATGATTTAGACGAAGATTAAAAATTATATGAAATTGATATTCCAGTGCTTGGTTTACGGCAATGTGACCAAAACAATACCGGATGGGAAAAAGTCGCCGGGATGAGACCAGAGTCCGTAGACTCAAGTGCAATTCTGTACGAGGGTATAAATTCTCAAGGAATCACGACAACATGTTTTAGGAAGTGAGTTGTCGATCCCAAAAAATATATGACCTGAGCGAAACTGAGCTTATTGACAGTTGCTTAAATTTTCAGGTGCAGAGCACTGAATTGCACTGCTTTTGTAATTGATCTGGAAAGAGCTGGTTGTTTTAGCGTAAAAGTAAGCTCGCAGCATTTTGTTCCAGAACCCAACGTCACCTTTTATCACCAAATTTGCGTTAAAGGTAGATACGTATGCACATTATACCTATACAGAATTGTATTCGAAATAAAGGGAATATATGGCTGAATAAATGAATGATCCTCTATCTTTCACAATTAATTCTCTTCAGGAGTAGAGCATCATTTTTAAAGTTCCAGTTGCATGCCTTCAAGTAATTGGGGAGCATGTATTTCGATATTTGCATGCTGATTTTTGTTTCACATCTATAATCTCAAATTGTAACTTTTTAGTTCCTTCGAATTGCAAGCTCGAAAGGCTCTGGCAAGTGGAACGAACGCTCGGTGCGATTTTGGTGGATCCTTCAGCCAGGTGGCTGCCTGAAATCATGACGAGAGCGCAGTGTTACGAAAGCTGTATCGCCGCCGGTTCGTACATTGCATATTTTGAAGCCCGCGTGGAAGTACCACTGTATCCAATAACTGGTTCTACCTAGTTCCTCTTTCAACAGGTAGAAATTGCAGATCAGCGCGATATCGCACCGCCGAAGACTTACGCATCGGAGACACGCAGGGTAGATGCGCTCTTTCTACCCTTGACAGGGGATCCAGACCTCAAGCTTATAGGGCTTCCATGTACAGAGACGAGTATCTCCAGAATCAGTGCCATAATTTGTGTCGGTATAGTTTAACGTAGAATCTCAAATGACGCTGAAAAGAGCTGTTACAATGTTTAAAAGATTTTTATCGGCATACTTACATGGAATCAACCGTTGTTTCAGCCAAAGCTGATTACTGTTCTTACTCGGAGTTCGAAAACGCAACCATGCTGTACTCCGATCTGAGGTTGCCTGGACTGGACGAAACACAAGTGAGTTTAACAATGCTCAAGAGATATTGATGCACATTCATACGCAGCATTTAATCTACGTCTACTCGAATTTAAGTGCGAAGAGAGGTGCGACGCCAGTTTGGATGGGTTCAACTGCAGAGGGTATACAGTACATCGGTCGTACAATTCAATAACTGCGTCGAATTTGGTGTGTCTCCTTCATGCCGACGATACTATCGGTGCTGGACCAAGTTCTCTGATATACGTGCCTGATCTAATCTACAAAGAACGCGAGCCCTGTTTGGACCGTAAGTCAATGCTCACCGATACTTTCCAAATCAATCAATTCGTGAAATGATAACTGTAGCTATCTTTTTAATCATCCAAGTGAGAGTCAGATGCACGAACGAAAGCCTTACCGTTGAATTGAGCACGGATGACGCCTTCTGGGGCAGGTTGTACGTCAGTGGATGGGGCGAACGTTGTGGAGTGCAAGGAAGTGGTAAAAACCTGACATCCCTGAGGCTGGTTTTACCGCATCGCGAGGATCTCACTATGGGCAGAACCATCAAATGTGGACTGAGCCCTGTCATATCCGTGAACAGCCGTAATCGGTATATTCCCGAGACTAGTCCGCAATTTACTTTTTCATTTCTCCATCGATTGTTGAACTTTCGATATGCTAAAAGTGATATTTTAATTTAATCGAACGCCTACAGGAGCCGCACCATAGCTTGGGCCACCGTTGTCGTGCAGTTCAATCCAATAATTCAGAGACTTGGTGACCAGGCGGTGAGAGTTGGGTGTTCCCTGGACGGAAATGACGACCCCCCACAGCCGAGAAACATCACAGTACATTCAGACGTACATTTTATTGACCCAAAGTGAGAATTGTGGTGTTTATTCTATTTTCACAGTGTCTCCATAGAAAGTTTTAATCCAGAAGTATAAGAGCGCAAGCATGGCTTAGGTTTTAATCCATTTTTCGAATGCATGTTCTTTTATAATCATTACTTTCCAAGCGCTGGCTTACCACCGATCGTTTCAACCGTCGTAAACTCATCATCGGAGGCTCCGATGGTAAGGATGAGGATACTTGATGAGAGCCTTTCGCGCGACGCGACCGTCACTCAGCTGGGACAGAAGTTGATTCTGAGGATCGAAATAATTCCGCCCGACGGTATGATGTTCTTGTCGCGTATATATTTTTATCGAGAGTATTCCTTATACCTAGATAGTTGATACGCGAACGACGCTTCGCCCGCAGGTAGGCAACTGAAGTGACATCTTATACATAATAAGCTGTAATAAGTATCCCAATGTAACTTCGGTTGCCTATCCGCCGGCGAGTGTCTTTTGCATAGTTGACCTTCTCGAAATCCTTCCTGTACACTTTTGTGAATTCCATTTGAAACCTTAACGTGTAATTTTAAGACTAAACGTAAATTTCAGGCCCATTTGACATTTTTGCCGGACATTTGGTCGCCAGCAGTGCTGGAGGAGATTCATCCTATCTTCTGCTCGATGAAATGGGATGTCCAACTGACACGAGCACCTTTCCAGCTCTGGTACGAGATGTCACAGACAACAGTTCACTTGTCGCAAAATTCACTGCCTTCAAGTTTCCCAATAGCCAATTGGTCAGGTTCAACGTGGTTGTAAAGTTTTGCACCGGAAGATGCAAGCCGGTATGTATTCAAGTTATTATGACGATTTAAGACGTTACTTCATCAGCAGCAAGCCACCCTATAATGTATACAACGATTCCATTGTATGGACATTATTTGATCTTTCCGTCAAGGCTCACTGCAGCAATGATGAATATTCTTACGGAAGGCGGCGTAGAGAGATATCTACTGCACCCACAAATGCCAATGTCACCGAAATAACACCGAAGACGATTCCCGATAAAATTCCTCTCCAGTTCTCGATATTCGTTCATAGCCCAGTAGTTTCACCAGATCCTCTTCTGTCGCGGGACAGTTCAGCACCAGACACCATCCTTGTTGCTGGTGGTCGTAAGTACATTAATTTTTATCTTTCACCCATTATATGGCGTTGTGGTGATTTTAATAGTATCACCATCATCGTACGCGTCATATCACTTTATTCTGGAATTCCAGAAATACTGTCAAATTTTTTGGAGATGCGGATATAAATCTTGATTATTTCAGAATCGTTGGATGGGCTGCTTTGCGTTGACGCTGGCCTTGCCTTGGGTCTCTTGATTTTTTGGCTTATCGTTCAAATAATGTTGACGATCGGTTGTTTGGTGGCTGTAAAACGATACCGACGATTAGCTCGTCGGGCGGAAGAGGATCGTGCCGATATATTGGCCAGGCATCTTTATGGTATTCACGGTGGTAATTTCGAAGTTGCCCGACGTGTACGGTGGGCTGATCACAACAGCTCATCCGTCAGCTGATGCCGTTTTTAACATCATTAGTAGGGAAGTACCAGCCGAAGTTCAGGACTTCCGAGCTGTTGAGATAGCACCATTCCAGATTCCACGCTACGTTTCGTTTACATAACGTGCAGGTGGAACGTGCAGCGGACGCTGATCGTCTTTGTTTTCACCGTCTCGCCAATGTATTAACCACGCGGATAAAACAACCGGAAGGTTCTTATGTATAGGTGTGAGTGTATTATTGAACGAATTGTAATGTAGTGTTGGAATATGATCAAACCACTTTTATCATTTACCTGTTTGAATTATTACACATCAATATGTATACAAAAAAAATGTACAACATTCTGGCTGACGTGGTATAATTGGTATAATCGATGACCATATTGTTGACTTGTAATTAAACTATTCATGCAATCATAGTTGAAGTTGCAAAGTTGTAACGGCTGGGGTATTGCCTATGTTTCTTTTCTTCATGTAGTGATAATGAACGAAAACCATGTGCATATCCATTACCAAAAATAAAGACGCGTCACGTGCGGATTTACTAACGAAACGCATATTGAAAAAACATGTAAATTGGCGCAAAGTGCAAAGATGTATGACTATTAATAGTAACTGTATTGATTATCAACTCCGGATCAACTCTTATTCATTACCGTGCTTTTCCGGTAACATGATTTTATCGCCTTGTCGGTAATTGCATTACGAAGGTTTCAGTCGGTGAACGTGCTATGCCAATGAAAAGTTAGATGTATATTTGTCCGGAAGTGTCTAATGGAGTATCCTATCTCACGTATCTTACACCCGATGTATTTCAAAAAAGAGTCACCGTCGGAATAGAATCTCGGCTGTGATGATTTGTATACAATTGTCGCACATACAGACGAATCAGAACACAAAGATAAAATATTTGTTAACGAACGAAAATGAAAGTGGGTACGAAATATCGCTCAGTGGTAATATAGCCGTTGATATATCGGAGAAGTATGGCCGGAAATTTTTGGCACAGTTCTCATCAGTAAGTTGTAATAACCTGAAAACGCCGGTGGACCATATGCACAATGATAAGAACTGACAATTCATTGATTATTTAATTCTTGATTTTCAGCCAACAATGGTTACTCGATAAACAAGATTTAGTTCGAGAACGTCAGCACGACCTTTCTATTTTATCCGAAGAAGAGTATCAAAAACTATTTATTTTTTTTTCAAACTGTAAGTAAAGTCAAAGCTTTCTTTGTTGAAACTTAGTGAAATCTGGATACTTTGAACTATCAATGTATACGCTATATCATATATGCGTTTACTTAATTTTATAGTGATTCAAATATTGGGTGAACAGTTGAAACTTCGACAACAGGTGATAGCGACAGCCACCGTCTATTTTAAACGGTTCTTTGCCCGCAACAGTTTA
The DNA here is from genome assembly GCF_021901455.1 of Neodiprion lecontei. Taxonomy (NCBI): domain Eukaryota; kingdom Metazoa; phylum Arthropoda; class Insecta; order Hymenoptera; family Diprionidae; genus Neodiprion; species Neodiprion lecontei. The sequence goes on along the minus strand of NC_060264.1, from coordinate 26,476,078 downwards.
AAATGTATTGACCCGTTGCTGTTGGCCCCAACTTCCGTGTTTCTGGCTTCTAAGGTAGAGGAATTTGGAGTCACATCGAACACCAGGCTGATTACGACATGCCAGACTGTCGGTGAGTTTATCCTCACGTGGCAAAGTCTCTGCACACATCACAGATCATTTCAACATTGTACTTTCTTAAATGGCTAATCTCCATAACCTTTATTACAGTAAAAAACAAATTCAACTATGCCTACTCTCAGGAATTTCCCTATAGAACCAATCACATTCTGGAATGTGAATTCTATCTTTTGGAACACCTTGACTGCTGTCTGATAGTCTATCAACCGTATCGTCCACTATTAACACTTGTACAAGATGTTGGACCAGACGATCAGCTGCTCACGCTAGCTTGGCGTATAGTCAATGACAGCTTGCGCACAGATGTGTGTCTGCTCTATCCCCCGTACCAAATCGCTATCGGTGAGACACTTAAATCATATAATTTGAAACTATACTGCGTTCAACGAGAGGATGACACAGCGTCGTACAGGTTTGGACAGTGGGGGTCGGATGGAGGTAGCGGAGCTCGCTACTCAATATCGTACCTATAATATCGTAGATTTGTGCCCTGCACCAAAAGGCCACGCTCTCTGAAATATCGCAGTCTCATTATATCTCAAGTAAATTTATTCTACTTCCTTTTGCTAATTTTCTGCCATCGGATGTATCAATCAATCAGAATAACAAAACTACAATTCAAATTTCACACGTTTGAACTGACTCGCAACTTTGCAACGACTGACGCTCGACGGTTTGAAATGATTCATCAGGCTTCAAATCAACCGTTAGATTTGAAGTAACTGTTAAGTTTGAGTACCTGGTTATCCTTGTTGGCTGTAGCCGGGTCTGGCTAGCTGCAAGATCTGTCCAGTTACCTGGAGTGGGTAAAATGGGTCGCGTATTAGGCGAAATCCGACTGAACTGGACGTGTTTGGCTTCGTAAGTGTATCGTTCTCTCCCTGAACGGAGTATAATAATGTATCAACATTGACCAGTTTAGTGCAGTTTTTCTTCTTCATTTTTTCTTTTGTTTAATATATTTCTACGAATAGGTTGCCTGCAAATTGCCTGTGTAATACTGCAAAAAGATTTAAAGTCATGGTTTGCCGAGTTGAATGTGGATATGGAAAAGATTCAGGAGATTGCCAGGTACATAATTAACTTATACGAGTTGTGGAGAACTTATGACGAGAAGAAAGAAATACAAGGATTATTGGGCAAAATGCCGAAACCAAAGGCTGCACCGCAACGCTGACATCAACCTCCTGCGGATCCTTTGAACTGGGAATCACGTCAGGAGGATCGTTTGTACAATTAATTACTTAATCTTTATAAAAAATTATTGGACCGTAAGGAATGAGAGAATATTATTTTGCTCTCTGCTACATTGACTGTGAGAATATTTGGGAAATTACGATCATCAAATATTGATAAATTTAATCAAATTTATTTCCTTATTTTCGTAACCTTTATCATAGAAATTATTTATATCATTGACACTGTAATCCCACTAGCTTCCAGGTCTTTGTAACTTCTTATCAGGACTGGCATAATTATAGTTATCATCAAGAGCATTATTGTTACTCCAACGCCGCTTTATTCCAGAGTGATCGGTGGCAGACTTTTGCAACCACTTTACCTACAAGTGCTCAAAAAGTGAAAATAGTAGTCTCATTCAGGAAGTAAATAATATTAACACAGTCTGAACATGTGAGACATACTGTAGTTGAAAGATGAAGAATTCGCCAGCAGGTAGCAATGCCCAAAGCAAAGCAAAAATTGAAATCAACTGCTTCCTTTCGAATAACGCTTCCAAAACTTTTTGACGTCATCATGACCCGCTTTTGTGACAACCATAGTCCGCTTTCTGTAAACAAAATGGTGAAAGAATGATCATCTCATTTTGAATATACTATGTTGTTTAATATCAAATAAGAATAAATGAAAATTAATTATACCAAAGTTAGACAATAAGCCCACATCCCTATTCTGTATTTTATATAATAACATTACCTTTCGCTTTGCCAGATTAGAACTTGGGTGGTGAGCGCGTGATCTCTGAGTACTTCAAAGTCAGTCTGTGAAAGAAACTGACTATACAGAACGCCCTCGCTAAATATAAATCTATTTCTTTCGTTTTCCCACAACTTGATTTGATCCACTATGGTAGGGGGCAAAGTTGGTGGTCCTAAGGCAATCATCTTAGGATGGGCATGCTGATGTAGGTATCTGTACAAGAAATGATTTTAGAATTGGGGCATTAATGAAACATCGAATAATGTGCGTATACCAATATTATTACGTACATACCCAACGATTTGTTCAGCTGTAATGCCGCTCTTCAGAGCTTGCCTCACTGAATCTCTTGTTAAAATGGATACAACCAAGTTTGGGAACCTGAAAACGGCCAAAATTACAAATCAGTAGTTGGTTTTCTGAAATTGAATAGGTGAAAAAAACTGATATTGCTTTAGACAATTTTTTCCATGCTTACCTGTAAAGCATTTCACAAAAGAGACCAAGCAGAGCGACTTGCAAATTAGAATTGGTATAAGCGTAAACTCTGTAATTGGTTTCCACGACTATATATCCTTCCTTCTCTAAGTCACTTGACAGAGGCTTATTTTGACCTGTGGCAATGTTTAGTGCTAGCCTGGTAGGGTAAAATCTAAGAAAATAAAACATACGGTATTACAATTTTAATATATTTATAAAGTATTTTCAGTATGTACACGCAGATAGAATGTGGAATAGATTCATCAGTTTGTTGAAATAATTACCTTCCAGCCTTACGTTTTCTTTGATAGACCAGACCAAATTCTCTGAGGTGCTGCAAAAATGTCAATAGTCCCTCTGACATACCTTCAGTACTGTAATCTTTTCCCAATGTCGAGAAATTCAATTGAAACAAGAAGGTTAGACAAACGACCAGATCCAGACCCCTGGCTTCTATAGTGTCCAAGTATTGAAGAATGAAGTACCAGACCTGAAAAGTAGTCAAATCATAGCTAATTGCTACTTAGTATTACGAGTTGGTACCTTGGAACGTATGGTGAAATAAAGAATACACAGGGTTACAAAGAGCTATCGCCCCCTAGGCTACCAATAGTACGAGGAATACACAGGTAGCTTATGGTGCGATAATCCCAAGTCACTTTGTATATGGTGGTCATAAACTGAATATTATATTACCATGAAAGACTGCTAATTTGTACAGTGTAAACAATAAATTGATGACTGGCCTATCAGTTGCTATTGTAAACCATGCACAACATTTACATTTTCAAGTAAGGAAAGGTTTTACACAAACACTACACGCAATCAACTTTTGTTTTGACTTTTGAGTAGCCAAAATTTAACCATCTTATAATTGACAGAATATCTTACCTGGGACGCTGTATCTAGCAGTAGAAACTGAAATCCTGCTTGTGTAATGACTGGGCTGCCGTCTTCCTCATCACGTTTCATCAGTCCAGCATGTAGCAGTATTCTTACCGCATCAGCCGATATTCCTAAGTTAAATCATTTGAAGCTGGCTATAAAAATTCAAAATTCAAATTTTCCTGATTTCGTGGCTCCTCAGAACCAATATTCACATTTTCGTTCCATATTAATTCTCTATGCTCAAACTTGTTAGTAAATTGTGATAGGTAATGGAACATTTCAATGGTTGATTTTTCTGTGGGTTTACTCTATCAAAATCAGTCGTATTAGCAAGTACTCCATCCTATATATTGTTTTGCTTCTGGTTGTGTACATGGCTTAGCCATTGGAGCATTTTTTATATCGCCTTGGAAAGATTTTGTGACTCTTTCAGATTTCAATATTTACATACATTAATTGATAAGTTATTGCAATTTGTAGCTTTTAAGATCATTTTGACAGCATAAACTGGCTCACCTTCTTGCTGCTGAGATCCGACCATGTAATGGAGAACACACTCCCACCTTTCCAAGGCATACGTATCTAGGAAGGCGACGTCTCGTGGTTTATTATCGGTTTCTAACTGATTTGACATCGTCCAAGGTTTACCGCCACCAAGTAAAACTATTTTCAAATTCTTCTTCAACGTTGAATTCAAAATCCACCCAGGTAGACCACCGGGGATTGATGCTTCCTTCCAGATATTCAGCTCATTGAGAATTTTGACGACCTTCTGATGCTCATCGGTATGTAACTTTGAACACCATGAAGCTATGACTGCCTGAGGTACGGGCTGTTCAACGAACAGCAACCGCATAACATAATGCCTGGCTATTTCAGGCAATTCCCGAAAAACGGCCAGACAAATCGGAGGGTTGTGATACAGTTTATTCAACGTTTCTGGCGGCCGAGTCTTTAGATATTCATGAAGATCTTTGCACTGCAGCCCAGTTGGACGCAATAAATTCTTACCACTTATCGTGTTTGACATGTTCGCATCAAGTCTTTGCCACTATTATTAACAAGCTTATGAATAGACTCCAGATCTTTTCTTGGCTGTCAACACACACATCTCGTCTCAGTTTTGGTTACTTTTCTGCAACTTTATAAACACAACCGCCACGCTGGGCTACTGAATGGGTACAACCTTTTATCGTTCAAACGGCCGTGGAAACAGCATAACCTATATTTTTATATTTTATACTCCGTTCGACGTCTCGGTCAGCCGTTGGCATAAATTCACCGAATAGGGATCAGTGGGTGAATTCCTGACATAGGTTACTCATATTCAATCACAGATAGCAGCCTCACAGTTACAGTTCAGTACTTATCCATACACAGACATACCGACAGAAATGTTTTGTCTTCTTCTAGCTCCTGGATTAGATAAAAACAGAGAACGTCCTATTACCAACCAAACGGCACGAACGACAGTCGCACTGATCAAAATTCTTAGGGCTAATTTTCCTACATGCTGGAGTACCCAACATTTTTGGAACTAATTCTTAAGGTCCATGGTAGGTAACTATGTCAGTAAACGACCAATATTCTGCAGTATTTAGCTTCAGGAACTAAGGAATGAACCAAACAGAACTAGGCCCGCCTCTCGCGGGAACAGATGGCAGTTTTCTTCTACGGAGCACGTCGAACTGCAGCAAACCCTTCTATCCATGCTTTTACTAACCCCTACTGTTCTATTGTGCAGTGTGCGATGGGATCGCACACCATTGACCATCGCATACAGTATAAGCATAAACCGACCCGCGCGATCCTCGTGTGAATGCGAGCCGATGAATGGGCTCGTAGCGCGGGTCCTATTCATTCATCCAGGTGTTATTAAACCAAAAGAAGAAAACGAAAGGAAGAATACAAGATAAATAAATAAATATAAATAATTCGCCAAGTATGGCGAGGTTGATTCTGCTCGAGACTCATAGCGAACATCATCTGCAGCTGCATCCTGATAACAATTATTAATTCCTATAGCGTGGTGACAAACGGATACACATCGATCGAGAGCATGGCTATTATACATGTATACGCGTTCTTCTATAAGAATAAATAAACGGAAAATATGAACGATGTGGCGGAGAGGACTGTTCGTTTAACATTAATGTGAAATTCGCTGTATTTCCAAACGTCGACGGTATTCCCGAGGAAGTAAAAACTGAAAGGAGACAAGGAACGACGACGCTCGTGGCTCGTCGCGGCGCGGGTAGATCAACGACGACGGGTTATAAGCCAGGGATCGCTCGGCTCTGGGCGGGGCGGAGCGAGGGGTTTGTCGTCGGTCGTCGGTCGAGGGCAAGCGGGACGTGCGGGGTTATTCGGGGGGCAGAGGTGGATTGGGGCGCTTCCTGTAGTTGGCGCTAGCCTAAAAAAAAAAGAAAGACAGCAAAGGAGTAAAAAGAGAGTTCACACGGTAGAATCGCGGTCGAATGTATTTTCAATGCAACGAAAATGGTGAAATTTGGGAAAAAGTGGGCATCGAGTAAAGGCTTTGACAGCTCGAACCATGACAGAGGCGTCGGAAGAGTAAGTAGATATAAAACGAATCATATTATTCTACCGAGCAAACAGCCCTGCTGTGCTATACTTCCATCGCCTACGATACATGATCAACGAACGCAGACATGCACACCTAAACCCACGCATACGCTCACGGAAAACAAAAATATTACACCTTAGCTACGATATACTCCGTTAAATACACGTATCCGCATTTACATGTTTCCAAACGCTTATGCACGTATCTATGCAACCGTACACCCTGCTCTACTCGACCGATTTCACCCTACTTCCAGCGACCGTTCTATCCTTTTTTTCGCACAGGGCTAGGTCTTCCGTCAATCGCTTCCACCATTTTATTCGGATTTCATTCTAAAATACAGTACTCTTTCCTCTCATCATTCGGCCAACGCATGATTCCTCGGTCACGCTTCCTTCCTGAGCCGATTATCCCTGTTTCGCACGTAATGTACGTAACGTATGTACGCGAATGCTGTCAACCCCTGCCTACCTAACATCCGTCATTCCATCAGTTGTCGAAAACTGTTCCACTAACGTCTATCGCGCGTATGTTCGTGTCTCACCTCCCTGCGTCCATCCAGCCCTTCCCCAGCTGTCATTGTACGATCCATTCATGAAATCCATCGGCCGTACGCGATTGATAATTTGCCGATTCCCCCACACGCGCGATTTCAGAAGGATTCGAGATCAGCCTTAACTTAATCAGAATCATTGGTCTGAACGATTTTGAGAGAGAAAAACACTTTCACTTCATTCTTTTACAACAGTTGAACGACTTTTAACACTTTCCAGTGGTAACTACTTGGTAAGGGTCAGGGCCCAGGTCATGACTAGGGACGACAGCTCCGGGGGTTGGGTGCCTCTTGGCGGCGGGGGATTGTCCAACGTCTCTGTGAGACGGAGGTCTCCCTCCACCGCGGGGGGGCATCCCAATGTCGGCATTGCAAGTCCTGGGATCCCTTCCGCCGCCTCATCAACCGCTGTGCCTACCACGTCAACCTCTGGCACAGCCCACCCCGGCGTCGTCCCTAACCTTGGCTCTACGTCTCATGATTCGACAACTACCTCCCCACCTGGGGCAACAGATGGCAAACACGAATACCTCATCTATGGCAAACGAATCTCTGATCAGACTGTGAGTAGTTTCTTTTTACTATGCGCCAAGGATTTTTCAAAGAAGACTTTCATTCTCTAAGCCTTCCTTGAAAAATATAAATAAAACCATGAGCTTGTGATATATTTTTGACAAAAATTTATTCAGGTCGTTCTTAGCTGCACAATAAAAAAGGATTTTGAATACAACAAAGTCATGCCAACATTTCACCATTGGCGTACAGGAGAGAAAAAATTTGGACTTACCTTTCAAACAGCTGCGGATGCCAGGGCATTTGACAAGGGGGTCCGTACAGCGGTTGAAGAATTGCTAGAAGGTGAATTATCATTCAATTGATTAAAATCTACTCGGTGTATTGATTTTTATCTAGTATTTATCGATGTGAAAGCTTACCCATCTCATGGATTGTTGGGTTAACTGGCTTACAAACATTTCTTTTTTCTGTGATTAAGACAATTAGAAATTTATCAACCTTTAGAGGGCCGGTATTTTTCCCTTAAAACTCGATATTTTTTAGAGGTACGATTTATGTATATAAGTAGTTAACACGTTTTGGTGGAATTTCCGAGTTATCTGCTGAGTCCTGAAAGAGCCACGGTGTCTAAAGGTTAATTCTGCATGTGTCAATGAATTATGCACTTTCTTGAAAAGATACATTCAAGTTATCTTCATAAAAAGATACGTTCATGTAGTTACAAAGTATGCAATTTGTGCTAAATACTCAGACGTTCAATAAATATGGAATAGGAAAATATTGATAGAATATGCTTGTTCTTTTGCTGCACTCTTATCTCGGACTTTTAATGACCATGGTGAGTATATTTATCAAAACTATGTAATTTGTACATGATATCACTGTAGTTTGTTTCAAGTAGGTGAGATCATCATACAAGAAATTTACATGTGAATTATTGTTCTAGGCCTTGCGGAATCATCCTTGTATTGTGGTCAATCAGATGTTGGAGATGACGATGTTTTTATGGTAAGTTGGTAACATGAACAGAAACTTCAGTCTCCATTTCTTTACTGCTCAATTTACTGTACATTGATTTATTACCTCACCATCCGGTACCATACAATAGCGAATGCATGTCTCCCTTGAAAGTAATATTATTTTATTAGTTTCACAACAATGGTTGAATTACATTAAACGATTCCAGACATTAAACCTGCCTGTGGATCCGGTAGATCCACGCCCATCATCCGAAACACAGCGGGGTGCAGTTCGTAAGCTAAATCATCACCACCATCATTCCCAGTGCCCGGATTTTTCTTTGGACCCCCATAAAGCACCACCGATTCATTACATTGGCGGCCCTTCAGCAAAGCCGCTACCTCCGCCGCATCATCCCTTGGAATCAATGGACGTCAGTACAGACAATTACCCGTACGTACAACTGACAACCCTGAACCATGAGTACCAGTACCCAGTTATCGAGGACCATAAAGGTGGGAGGTTCGACAGACGCGGCTCTTCCAGCTCGCTCAAGAAGCCAGATGTAATAGTTTCACAGATGGCAAAAAGTTGCGGGAAACGTAATAGCAGTGTACGTCTACGGTGTAAACATTGCCAGGAGTTATATTCTGAGCAGCACAATCCGAGAGGTGCCTGTGAATACGCACCTGATCCAGTCAGACGGGGCATCGCCACCGTTTCATGTCTTTCGTGTGCTCAGTGCATGCTATATCACTGCATGAGCGACGCTGAGGGGGATTTTGCACAGAACCCGTGCAGGTAAGTGACGGTATCACTATAACTTGAAAACGTTCTTATATATTTAAAATTCAGAGTATACATATTTTAATGCCAATTTTAAAGTATAAAATTTTGCTATTATGGTGGTTGAATACTAATTTATTTATTTATTTTTTTTTATTCATTTATTTTTTTTTTAATTTCGAAAATTTTTGTTCCTCACATGATTACTGAATAACACGACTTTTTTTACAATGAAAAATATCAATTTTCGGTCTGGAAATCCTAAAATCTCCCAGAATCGCGCAATGAGAAGTAATGAATGAAAGTAATTTTAAATCGAACTGAAAATGGGCTCGCAGCTGCAGTACGGAGGAAGGCTGTGGTCGGCGATGGTTCGGACTGGCTCTGTTGTCAATGATTGTTCCTTGTTTGTGGTTTTACCCACCTCTTCGCGCCGTTCACTGGTGCGGAATGTCTTGCGGGTTGTGCGGAGGTCGCCATTATCCCATGGAATAACTGGAGGAGCCCTTTGATATCTCTGTCCCGTTCTCCGTCGAGTACGTCTCAAGACGCCTTGCAACAGTCGGTGGTGCTAATGTCGCTGTTGCAAATGTATACCATTGCCACGATCCTGGCATGGGTCGGCGTCAGAGATATCAGAGGGGTAGGCAGCTTCCGGTACACGCTCTTGTACACCAATGTCGCCTATAAGGTTAGCTTTTTAATAACATGCATTCCGCACACTCAAATATTAATGTGGTATTATGACTTTATGGTTCGTTATGTCTTATTAAATCTACAGGGTGCTCTATCGATTATAACAACGAGTGGACAGCGGAAGAAAGTGTGCATCATTGAAGCAGCAGCGGATACGACCGTTAATCAAATTTATTCCGTACTTATCGTCTTCGAAGAAAAAACATACCGCATCTAGCAAAGTAAACGTACGTAAAAGTGCTCCATTTCGCAAGCATTCTTTCCTGTCCGCATTTTAAAACTTGTATCGAATAATAACTATGACACAACGACAACAACCACGATGATAACGGTAATGATGATGAGAATAACGATGACTAATGATTATGGTCTTCAGAAATATAGGTCTCCAGCCAGTTCACAGACTCGTTCAATTTTGTCAAGATTCAGTTCTAAATGTTCATTTGATCTGTTTGGTATTCTGTTACAAATATATGCACACAATTTTTTCGGAGAAAGAAACACGCAATAGGGAAGTACGTGCATATGTATACTAATTTAAAATCACAGCGTGTACAAATTATCGAACTCTGTGTACGTATGATAAAATCGAATATACTCGTACCGTTGAATCTGTTTAAACTGCGATACAGAAGAGGTTTAAAGATGAATCACGTGTGTATATATATATATGTCTCTGTGCATTTTGCGAAAAAAAAATACTAAACGTACTAATATACGACATCGCACACCTTATCAAGATTGAAGTACCTACCGATTCTCAAGTGTGGTCGAACTGAAAAATCGCACTGCTATTAAACTTGTCGAGGGTGTTGTACTACTGAAACGAAATTTTTATGCCAAAATATGGGGACAAAAGGGTTGCAGTACGATACCGTTTGGCAGTATGCTGTTACGGCTAGGAATCCGTTTAAGCGTCCCAATAATTGTAATCCCGATGCAGGGGTACCAAATAATCGTATGCTATTTCCACCGATTTGCAGTTTTCGTAAAAAAGTGAAAAAGTTGCGCGACTGTGTGCATGGTCGTGAATATACCTATAAGTATGTATACCGTATAAATGGAGAAGCTTTTTCGGATGAATATTAGTGTATTCGATTTTGTATTGACTTTTTTACAGTTTTGTATATTCAAAAGGTATCGGTGTGTTCCTAAAGGCTCAGAGGAGCACATAGAATACCTTTTGCTATAGAATAGCGCGATTAGGTTTAATATTGCTTTATGATATATTTATATATACACATATACGACATATACACATGTGTGTATACATGATATGTTCGTATATATATGTGTATATTTATTTGATTAACTTATAATATATCTTATATCCAGTGAAGACATTTCACCCATTAGTTCTTATTATCTTTATTATTATTATTATTATTATTATTATTATTATTATTACTATTGTTGTTGGTCTACGACGGGGCAAGTTATTATATTGTCACCAAAGTTGTTTCTATCGTATATCATGTTCACCAAGTGTGCGACGGAAACGTTCAAAATAATATAAGGAGGTTGAACGTATTGCCTGCCAACTTTGCAACAGAGAATGTGAATATCGCACGAAAAGTTATTAGAATTGCAATGCTGCGCAGCGACGTTACAATTTAAATAATTGTCTTTAAAATTCTAAAATAAAGGGTTGAATCGTTGATCATTGTCGGCAGTGCTGACATGATCTGATGGAGAATGTAAATACGATGTAATTTTCTAATCGTTCGTTATCCAAATTTTTGTGATTCTGATACGAACGGCATGATGATAACACAATAAATTATTGATTGGTCGACTGGTTAGGCCGATCGCAACCTCCGTTGCAATTACAACTGGCAACGCATACGTTTTAATGGACATACTATTACATTTATAATATATGTATACCATACACACGAACACATATATGCGTGTGTTTGTATATATATATATGTATGTACATATATATACGACTGCTATTTAATGTTGAAAGATTTGTCTTTTTTTCTTTAAATTACAAACAAGTACAAAGCTATATTATCCCCAATGCATCCGTAATTGTGATGATTCTTACCAAATGAGGATACGCGTGTAATCATCTCTAAATGTGCGGCAGCAATTGTAGGAGAAAATGCGTTTGAGTGAATGATGCGTTTAATTCATAAGTTATTGTTCAATTGTTGGATGAGAAAGAGTGAGAATGAGAGGATGAGTGCAGAAGAGGAAGTTGACGAATGTCTTGCAAAAGTATTACAATGTGTCCATGATCGCGTTGATCATTCGTATCAGCATAAAAAGTATAAATAATATAAAAACAAATATTGTAGGTCATAAGATGATAATAACAATAATATTATAAACCCAAAATAAGTAAATGAGTACGATTATGTGCGTCGTGTATTTACACACGCTTGTACGCACACACACATAATTATACACACAGAACACAAATACGATTGGTTTGTTGGTGAAAATATGCGTACTAAATGTAAAAACATGTACGCCTATAAGTTCACCATGGAACATTGGGTAGCATGTTGGAAGAATCAGGAGATGTTATGAAGTTATGATAAATTAAATAAGAGTTTCTACAACTCTTACTTGTATCGTGACAAATATTCACCTTATGCATATGTATTTATATATGTATGTATGTAAAAAAAATACATATATACACGTACATACGTATATTGTATGTATATATATATATTTACACAACGAACTCGACTCAATGAGTTTGTCTGACACGTAAGGCAAAAAGAGGAAGAGAAAATATGTAATATTGAAAAATCAAATTACTTTAATTCATTAACTCATTATATCGTAAATGTTTAAATCTTGTATCATTGTAATTGGAGAGATATGTATTATAATCCGAGATAAAAAAAAAAAATAACTACTGTACCGAGAAACTGATTCAGACTTTAACATTATATTCCTGATTACCCAAGCTCGATATGTAAAAGGTAGTAATGCAGTCAATATCAACGATCGTAAACGGGAATAAAAAATTAAATTATTTTGGGTATCACAAACGATATTGTAAAAACAGCAAAAAAGACGTGAGTGAGCAATCAAAACGTAAAACTTGCAATGTCAAAAGGACAAAAAGTAGAACTGTGAAACTATGATGTGACTTTGTAAAAGTATGTTTCTTTTTTTTCCGTCAATGTGATGCTTTGTGCATCTGTAAAGTTTACTGTGCTCTGTAGAAACACTAAATCGTCGTCAGTATGAGAATGATTGCATCAATTATCAAAAAAGGTAAGGTTTTTATTATACATTATATGTACAATATATTATATATACAATACATTATGATGTGGCTACAAGCGGGATTCTGAACATGTAGGAGATTCAATTCTTCCCTTTTTTTTAATGGGGTGTTGGAGTGTGACCATCTACATAAAAATTTCTTGTAGCTTTTGGAAGTTCAAGTTCTAATCCATTTAATTCTTTAGTCAGAATTATTTGACATCCTGAAAGAATGAAAAAGTAGTAAAGTATCTATTTAGCTCATCTATTGGAAGAGTCTGACAGTGGCTACAAACAAATCCTAGAAATATCCTAGAATCAAAAATTAATCCAAGAAATGGGGTATATATAACATGGAAGTTAATTATTATATTAGGAACATTTCTTTTTTATCTCAGCAAACGTAACTCTTTTTAACTGAAACTTTGTACAGTGGTGAAAATCGGATGTAATCCAATATCAATTTCCAATATTCATGTTTAAGAAGGGAGTGAAGGAAGCCAACTGTTATTAAAAGTAACCAGGGCAATCCGGCATGACTTCCGCGAATTTCATTTTGATCGCAAGATTCTCTTTAAATAAAGTACCTCAATTTGAAGAGTGTTACTGTAAAGGAATTTTTCTGTCCACTCTGGATATCTTAATTTCGTTTACTGCCAAAGCCTACCCAATCTGGAATTTTCTTTCAGAAATGGAGCCAGGTCTAATAAATCTTCTTCCTTGTCTTCTGCTGTGGGTAATTTTTCCCGATGATCAGAATTTACGTAGACATGACAAGTCGTACAGGCCAAGGAAGCTTCACATGCACCTTCCATTTCAATTCCGTGCCTGTGCGCCAAGTACAATACATTGTCACCAACTTTTCCTCTGACTGGTATCCTTTCTCCATGTTTAGTAATGTACACCACGTTGACGCTGCGAAATAAGAGAGGCAGAATTTCTATCCGGCTTTTCAAAACCGTAAGAACAGGACTTGATCGAAAATTTAAGAAGTTGACTGTAAATCGGGCAACTTGAATGTAATAACCTACACTTGGTCCTCCGATGTAGGATCCTGATATTCGTATTCTCCGTGACCTAGTCCTTTAAAGGAGAAAATGGTATAGACACATTATGAAGTTCCGTTGAGAGGTTAGAATGGTCGTGAAATCGTGATCTGCGACTTACGCTCAGTTGTGTGCATGTCAAGCTGGGAAAACATTTTTGGACGATAATAGCTTGACGAAAACAATAATCTCTTTACTAAGAACCTCGACAAAAGGTTTGGCAAAGACATTGTCATTTCGGTCAGGTAGCTTTTGCAAGAGCAGACAGAATACTTAGCGGCGACTTGTCAATTCACACGAGGTTGCGACAGTGTGTGTATAATGTATGCATCATGTTACATACGTGTGCAGGAGTTTCAAGTTGTGTTTACAAAATGAATACGAGGTCTGGGTACCAGGGTGCAGCACCTACTCCGCTGAGCACGTCGAGTTCTCGTTTTGTGCCGTGATTGGTTGAGTGAGCGGGCTCAGCCAATCACGACGCAGACCGAGATATATACATAAGCTCCACGGGTATGCAGCGTAGCTGGAGGGTTGAGAAAACCCGGCGACGCAGTGTCAAAATCTCTATTGCGTTTTTGCGGGAGGGTAAAAAGTAGAGAGAAAGGCGGGACGGAGTCAAATCTTCTCCCTCGAGGGGTGCACCGGGTGTATGTACCAGGCCGAAAAACTGCAGTGAACGATCCGCGCTTCGAGCGCTTGCGATACTTTCCGTGATTCTTATTCTTCTCGATTAACGGCAAGAGATACTTGCGGAGGAAAGTACCGTACATACGTCAAGGGCAGGTAAAACGAGGTAAGATCGATCAGTTCGGTAATTATTACATTATTATCACGGACAGACTTGCATTCGTTGCGCGACGTGTTTGAATCTTGGACCGAGAAACGACAGGGTACCAAAGTACTGCATTCATTCGAGCGATACATATTTTCAAAAGAAAAATGTGGATTTAAGAGTTTTTGACTCAGAACCATTTTCCCGGCTGCCCACGACGAAAAGCAAATGCTCTTGATTCCGTAATTGCTGTTCAGTCATACAGCTACGAATATCAATCAAGTCGCCCAAAGTTGTAGGTTTCCCTTCGACTCCTGAACTCTAACCTATAATAATTAACTTCTTCTAATTTACAATAATGATAACGTAGAATAGGTTTAATTTGTGGTGTTATTTTGCAGATTGTAAAATGGTCGTGCTGATCAATTTTCTACTGCCGCAAGAAGGTGTTAGACACGAAGAGCCTGACACTACGTTGTACATAAATGACAGAGAAGTTGGAAAGGGTACACTGTATGTGACAGAAAGGTAATATGCCGTTTTTATCGTACTGTTGACCTAGATTGGCAGTGATCTACACTAAATTTTATTCGTGTAATAATTTTAAGATTATATTATATTTTGGTGTAATACTGATTATAGAATTAGTATAGTCAGCGTAGAATCTCTACAGTACAAACTTTGAATTAATTTTTTGCAAATTAAAGTAGATGACACGATAAAAATAAGAGTATCGGTAGTGAAGAACACAACTCTCCCTTTATTTGATGTTTCAAACTAGTGGCTCGCAAGAGCAACGGTTAGAACCCATATGCAACATGGATTGGCTGTGTTATAAGTAATCTTACTTTCTCAGCCTACTATCATGGGTTAGTGGGACGACTGGTCAAGGATTTTCATTGGAATATCCTAATATATCGCTGCATGCTATATCAAGGGACCAACAACTACATCCTCACCAATACCTTTATGTCATGGTAGATGCAAAATTAGACCCTGCAGGTAAATGAAAAACGAGGATACTTTTTTCCCTTATACATGTGCTATACTTGCGGTTGATGATTGAGGATTTTTTTGTATTTCTTAACTCAAATTTTGGACAAATATCTCTGTATGTCTGTGTCATGCTATATCAACAGATATGCAAGAATTGCTGCCTATAGATGCCCGATCTGAAGGCAACGATGAAGAGGACGACGACGATGAATCGGAAACTCCAATGACTGAAATGAGATTCGTTCCAGAAAATTCAAATAGCTTGGATGCCATGTTTCAAGCGATGAGCCAGTGCCAAGCACTCCACCCTGATCCTCAAGGTATCTAAATGGTCATGCCTCAAATTCATGACAATCCTTTTGACTTTACTTCAATTACTATTGTATTCTACCTTGGAGGTATAATGCACCTTTTTTTTTCACGCAAATTGACCAAATTTATTTATTTCTAACTCTGCTACAGAACCCTATAGATTTCAATTCCAAGTTATAAGTTACAGAAACAATTATAATGAATAGAAATGAACAAAAACTTCACAGCTGAAGAGGATATCTATGAGGATGCTGAGGACGATGTTTTCAAATGTTGGGAAGCTGAAACAGACGCTATGCCATACATATTGGCATCGGGTATGATTTCTCTCTGTTTTTGTTGAATGGTTAGATTGAATACAATTTGCTATCTAGATGCTGGCCCTGTAACCATTCAATTGGCATGGTAATTTTCCAGATGAAGCATATAATCAGAACGGTGCAGATACAGACGAAGCCATGGATATTGAAGCAGGCCAGTTTGAAGATGCTGAAGAAGACCCTTAGGTAGTTGGTGGTATTAAATTCTACTCTCTGCTGTCAACTAAAACGTGCGTCAATCGTCACTATATCTCTTTGTTCGTGCAGTTTATTTTCATGCGCGTTGTAGACATAATGCTATAAGCTTACCGAATCACAATACTCTGAAGTAAATTTCTGTCAGCTAAGACACAAAGCGCTCGAATTTATATTCATATTCATTTTGTACATGATAACTATTCCTATGGTAAAAAATATAGGTATATAAATATAGATATAATATTGCATTTGATTTTTGTCATTGCGCATTAACGCGATTAATGGGAATGAGATTTTAGACGGAGAAGTATACCTTGCGTAAAAATGACAATCTAAGATTATTGTAACTATCTATCGTGTGTCGGAAATGGTTGATGGAATATGTGATGTTAGGCATGCGAATTATTGTACGTAATTTTAACGTTGGAACGTTTATTTCTCAATTAACGGCGCATGCCGAGTTTACACGTATACCTATTGGTAATGGATGTGTAAAGCTGGGGTCGAAAGGTTTCAATCGAACGATCCCACTTGGAAACACATCCCCGTTTGAATTTGAGATCTGTAGAACAGCGTACATTATTTTGTATACTTAAACATTTGATGTACTCGCGTAACGTGTGTGTGTGTGTAACCACTTATGCATATAGCATAAAAATCATCACAGGTAGTATGGCTACCACAGGCATAAGAAACCGATATCAAGTGTTATCATTACAATATACCTTGCCGAGGTTACACTATTTTCTGCTCATCGAATTTTTTTGGGCCCAAAAATAAGATCAGCATCCGGCGCACCCTTTGGGTGATTGTACTTTTGTCGACGTTCTCTGTTCAGATTAACGGTAACAGGTCTAGTGCCTTGATTTATAGTCTCTTGATAATCCTCTTCCTCCTGTCTTTCGGTAATATTTAGTGTCAATCTCTTCACCCTCTCCTTTTCTTCTTTCTGTTCTTGTTCCCGATTCCTGAGATTCATAGCGAGTTCGGAAGACACAGGAACAGCAAGATTTTTATACTGCTGCTTATTACCTTTCCTAAGCATGAGTACAAAGTCCACAGTCGTATTGTCCGACGGTCCTTCACGTAATTGTTCATACGTCTTTTTTGTGCTCTTGACATGGAGTGGCACAGATATATCAACCTGTTGTGGCTTCACCGAGTCACGCATCCGGTCCTGGATATTGTCAGACACCATTTTGTCAAGGGCCGAAAGAAAATCGTCATCTTCTGGGCAGCCAACCCGCCTTGGCGCCATTGGTAGCGCAGCATCTAATTCTGAGGGGTCCATAACAACCCCCTCACTCACGCCTGCCGATAGACTGAACTCCCCTTGAGTATTTTCCTGTGTACCATGATTACCTTCTCTGTAACCATCTGTTGCCCAGTCATCTTCCGACTGTGCTTCAGAATACTCTTCACTTTCATCGAAGTGCAGTTCTTCGAGTATACCTTTGGCATCTCCACTTCCGTTACCTGAAGCTATTGGCGTAGGTGTCGTCACTTCCTCATCGACCTCTGGTATAGCTCCCATTGCTTCAGATTCATTATTGCTGTCGGATGCGCGTGGTTCACCTGAATACTGTTCGTCCTCCTTTACTTCAATTCTGGCGAGACTTGGGTACAAGGTGTTGCGCAATTCATCTACAGCACAACGGGCCTCTTTGAAACCTTGGAACAGCTGCATCTTTGGCCTAAGCATTGTCAGTGTGTCACGATACATATAATCGACGCTGACTGGAAATGGATTTTCGACGGTCCATACAGGATCGCTACGCTTGAACCAGTAGTAATGCTGGAAGAATATTAGGAAATAATCCAGTTTCTTCTTACTAGAACCACCACTAAAGTATTGACCACATGTTTCCAGGAGCGTGCAGACCAAACGGATTCTGAACAAATGCTCAGGCGGATCAAGGAGCGTAGGTACTGTATGATCTGTAGAAACGCCGAAAGTTATGAGCAGGTAGAGAGTGCGGAAGATGTCGCCGCTCTCGACTAGGCGATAATTGTATAATTCCCCGAGGTACTTGACCATTGCAATACGACGTTGGTTATACTTTGGCAAATTTACCTCCATGCACAGCCTTATGTCTTCCAGAACGCCATCTACAACGTAAGGGCCAACAGCCTCATAATGCGCCACCAAACCTGCTAGTAAACTACCAACGCACCTTATGTTCAGGTACTTTACATTATGGGCGGCTACAAGGCATTTAATAGCATACGTAGAAATATTGTCATCCTCCCAGTCCAGTTTTCTCATTAGTCTCAATACCTTGTCAGTATTTGCCTTGGACAGATCCTGGTAAAGTAGTTTTCTAATGAACTCGTGCATAGGTGGTCTTTCTTTTTTTGCAATACCGCCAGTGGACTCTGGTGGATTAACAAAGTAGTAAGCGTTCTCTATTATCGTTACGTAACGCGAATCCAAAGCAGTAACCGCCTTTTTTCGCATCATTTGTTCCAGGTAGATTTTTGTGCGTTGATGAGAGTCTGGGGAACAAAATAAGAATCTCCCGCACGTCTCTAATAGATTGCAAGCCATTTCAACATGGTGATGAGTGAAATCGTGCAATAGTACTTTAAGACAGTAAAGTGCCTCAATTTTTGAGTACAGTTTGAACTTAACAAGCTCACCGATGTAACGAACAACTTTTATTTTTGACTCAATGTTGATCTGGTCTTTCTTTCTAACGTGGTACTTAAAATCTTGCTTGAGCATTAGACAGAGGTCATTAGCGACGTCTGGCATAACTGGATAAAGGATGCCGGCAAGCCGTGAGTAGAAGGGCAGCAAATCTAGCCGAATTCTGGACACACCGAACAGGGCCTTAATGAGTTTCTTTCTATTGTGCTTCGTGTTTAAATTCATAAGGAAATCAACAGCTGCATTGTCAATCATTTCTCTATTAACACAATTGGGAAGGTGAGTCAGAAACGCGTCCAATAATATTTTGTTGCTGATATTCGTGACGTGTGTCTCTTCAACCTCTGCCTCTGGCTCTTCGGCAACTTTGTCTGTGTCCTCGAGTTCTTCCAGCGCCAATTCCTCGTCCAGAGCCTCTTCTGTTAGTTGATTTTCGTCAGGTTTAAGCACAGGTACTTCTTTTGAATAAGAACCAGGCAAAAATACGGTGAGGTCTGGGAATACTTCGTAAAATCTCTTAGTCTCCTCATCGCCCCACATATCTTCTGTTGTTGTGCCGCTATCCTCACCGTCACAGGTCATCTTGAAAGACTCTTCTGCTTCTGTTTTAACCTCCATGTCGACTGGCAGTTCAGGCATGCTTTCGTCTAATGTTTCTGAAAAGCTTTGCACGCCACTGAACAAACGCTCATAGGATACCTGCAGAGTTTCCAACTTTTCTTTCCTCTCTGAGCTCAATTCACCTCTGGTCTGCAGTATCTTTCGATTCTGTTTTTCGAATGCCTGAAGCTCTTTGTGTTCCTTGAGTAGATGTTTGCACAGAGAGTTGTAATAGTCCCGCAGTAGTGTTCGAACATTCTGCTGCTTGTCGGCAGACAGTAGTCTGCTTTTGGGCAAAGGCTCGCCTGGCCATAGCTCAGACAACTCTCTTATTTTTCTTGGTACCAGACCCGCATAGTCCTCACCACAGTGACGGCAAAAACTCAAAATTATCGTTACGTTGTTGTGGTCTTCTTTGTCCATATTAATGAGTACGGTGAGCACGCTGCCCAAAAGCGGAAGACCCTGCTTGTGCGTAAATATGCCAGCATTGACTAACTCAGCGTAAAATCTTAAATCTACCCTTAGCTTGCTAGGATTTGAAATCTTGTCACCGACTTTGAAACTCAATATCCTCTGCCAATTCTCAAAGAAATGAGCGCCAAATTCGGCATAATTCTGGTGCAGGTAACTGCAAACCTTCACAGCTGGCGCGACATCAGTCATTTTCAATTTAGCCTCTACAAGAGCTGTCGCCACTTCGCTTATATATTTCGTTAAATTCAAATTGCTCATATCTTTCAGGACGGTATCCAGCTGAGCCGTACAAAAGTTCTTGAGCTTTTTGACAAATGTAGTATTTTTCTTCAAGCTGGAATCCAGTTTGCTGAAATGCGAATCAGGCGGACGGGACACATTTAGGTTTGCTAATCGGATCTTTTCCTTTGTTGAGAAACGCTGTTCCGCCTCCCTGATATATTCCATCAGAAACTCCTTGTCCACCTCTGACACATCGGGTGATACTTTTTCCGCCTCTTGACTGTCATTTTGAATCTCTGACATCGCCACGGTCTCTTGTTGTCTTCCGGACAGAAGTGTTTTACGATGTTCTGTTTGTAACAAATCATTTATTGAATTTTAGTTAGAAGATAGAAAAGAGGTTAGGTTTGTTTGACAAGATTATAATCTATAAGGAATTGACACAGTTCAGCTACAAGCCTGTACCTCGTTTTAACGACACTAAACTCCTGGCCGATCTTCAATCCATGGACTTTACAGCACTTTACAGTAAAATAAAATTATACACAACTACCCACCACGTCGTTGTTGACTCTGTGTTCTTGATTTGTTTTTATCAATTCTATGGTTAGATACGACCACAGACTTTTAAATACGACCAGGATACGACGCGCCATAGCGCATTTGTGCAATGTGCTCCTTACGAAAAATAAAAGCTTCCGCCAGCGGCTCAACGATGGCGCTAAACGACAAAACTGCGCGCGTCAATTCAATCCTTGTAGACCAAAATATTCGAGATATTGTCGACGGAACATGAAATACAAGTTTTGCTCTCAGCGATGAAGTTTATTCTCATTTTCATGTACACGAAAAGAACGCTCCAAAGTACAAAATATTTACAGAAAATCTTGAGAGTAAACAATTTCTAACAATATATAATTTTCAACTATTCTACACCGGTGTGTGAATTGCTTGAAAACCTGCCACAGGCCACTTATTCAAATTATCTTTCAACACTGAGGGGAACAGAGACAAGAACTTGAAACAGTTTCCCATTTTGTCTTCGTCTGTAATCATACTGTATCCCGAAATTAATGCTTTTCTGGTACTGTCGTCGGATGCTTTCTTCAACAGCATAATCAGCCTGGTGTCGATACCAAGCTGTTTTAAAAAATGTCTCTGGGTGACGGGGCCAAATGATATCAGACGATTATTTTGACATGCTATTCTCCTCAGCAGTGAGAAGTCAACGTCTGCAGTCAAGTCAGCTGTTCCTGGATTCGTGAGTGGATCCTGCTGCTTGTGATTACGGAAAGCTCGAAACGTGTCTGTTCGATCTCCGTTATGACCGTAGTCAGCAATAAGCGCGAATCCTCCGTTTCCTATGAGAAAATTTGCAATATAATCTATAATTACGGCGGTTTGCGGGCTTGTTTCGATGTGATCCCTGCGTTCGTGTTCCTAAAAAAAATTGATGCATATAAATTAGTGACATAAATCATGTAATTTTACATGTATGGGTCATATGTGCTAGAATTCTCAACAACGGTTATATTTAAAATTGCGTATCTCATTTAGATATTTCAAATTTGTAATAACTGTTTCACACATACTTATTCGGACAGCAAACAACAGACTCTAAACCTTATTCATCATCAAATGTAACTTATCTTCATTTGTTTTAGAAAGTTAGATATTTCCTACGCTCACTAATGCTTACAGAGATGTAAAACTTGGTATTCGGAGTAGCTGACCTAGACAAGACGTAGCGAAATTTTTCAGTCTCTTTCGACTCTGAATGGATGTCGATTAAAATTTCTCTCCATCCCTCGTTTGTTTTCTAAAAAAGGAAGAAGCAATGTTTTAAATTGGCAGCTAAGAAGCTGGAAATTCCATCTTCACGCTCAGATTAGTTCACCTGAAACTTATGTATGGGCATAGCGTCGAAAAATTCCTGTGCAATTATGATGCTGAAACCAGAAGGAACATCGTGGATGGTTCGATACCAGAACACTGTGACACCATCCTCTGTTGTGCCATGTTTGTAATAAGATTGACATTTGTCATTGTCAATTTCTTCATATGTTTTGCATAAATTCTTTGCTTGCAGGTCAGACAGTGTTGGGCTGACCTCTACCAAATGTAATGAAACTCTGGAGGATAATCCCAGTTTGTGGTAAACCTGAACGACAGAGACACCTATCTATCAGCAATACTACAAGAGAGAGGAAGGCCCTTGCTTCGCTATATGCTCAATAAAAGTGAGACCAGCTAATAAAATGCATGCAAGATAGTCAACAAGTCCATAGAACCGTGTAAAGAGTTTAATCAACATAGATAAAACAAATACCAGAAAGCATTAGGTTCAAAATTAAAGTTTAAAGATCAAATATAGACTGGTAAGTGAAGTTAGCATTGAAATATTTCTTATACTGTTCTAGTCAGCTGAAGAGCTGAAAATCTATGCATTTAACTTATTAGAAATTCATACAATCACTTGAAACTTATCATGCATAAACCATTACCACCAGATAGATTAAATACACGTTTGAGTTTTGATTCGTAACTCTTCAAGCCTACATACAGCATTTTGGATAAGTTTTGCAAATTTCAGGTAATTTGGTTGTCTGGCAGAGTGGGCAATATTTCGAAGTAAAAATTATAAGCCTCAAAGCTAATTTTTTTTTTTTGGTTCTAGTGTATCTGAACTAAACGAACAAAGGTGAGCCTTGGACTAATGAGATCTTTTGACACACCCTGAGTATATCTTTTGATAAGGTTCCTCGTCCCGGACCTAATTCCACCAGCTGCACAGATTGGTTGCTTATTTTTCTCCATTCGTTTACAGACCAGACAGCAATCATCTATCGAAATGTCTAAGATTAATCAATACTGCATATCTAATAATAATAAAAACAACAATTGATGAAAGGGTTAGCGATGATCGTTTATTGCTTTTGTAGGCCATCAGGATTACCTCTCCAAATAGCTGGCTGATTTCTGGGGAAGTAGTGAAGTCACCTTCAGTGCCAAAAACGTCTTTATTCATGTAATATCCAGCACTTGGAGAGGTCAAAACTTCCCTCATATATTCAGCTATAGTTATGGGCCCGCCGGCCAATATTCGGGAGTAAAGATGCCTATATAAAATCGACTTCTCCTTTTGAGGATCATCCTTAGTACCGGTCGAAACGTAGCGACCTTTCAAAACAGATGCCAATTGATAGGTACGATCGGTAGTGCAATAACGGTCTACCAAGTGTCGTACTATTTTCGGGGAACCAATAAATTGCTTACACGACACCGGGAACATGTCACGCGGCTGCGATGCTGATATTTTTTTCTACGGGAAAAGTGAAACCTATCCCGGTACAACAAATTTACACCTCCCCGTTTCGATTTCAAAGAACGTTATCGTGCCCTACGCGCACCGCCTCACGTCGTTAACGAAACGTACACGTCTTGCGAACTTTCGAAGATTACGCGATTTCTCAGTATGTTGCACTACGTGATGTGCGGTTGAGGTTAGTCACGAGGAAATCCGACGTCGGTTAAGAAGGCATCACTTGCGACAATCGCGTTCAGTATTCAACCGTCGCGGATTCTTTGTAGATTCATTTCATTCTCATTGAACGTGTAGATAAATCAGTGTTGTGGCAGCACAATGTGGCTGTCAAATTCAGTGATCGTTATTTTGTTCTTATTCCCAACGTTCGGTGTCGACGCTAATTACTTCGGGACAAGCAATGATAACGATGACCAATGTTTCTGTAAGGTGAGATGATCATTCCAGGCATCGTCCTTGATCTTGACCTGACAAATATGTGACCTCGTTAACATAACCCCAAAACAACAGATGTCAACTGAACGAATTTCCAGAGTACTATCTCGATTACGCAATCAAAAAATAACAACAGTATTGTTTACGCAGCTTTTCACGCTACCAACGAGCGACCGATTCGACGTTTCAATTTCTTATTATTATTGTCTTCAATAGTTCCCGTTATTGTTGTTATTATTATGATCGTTGTCATCCTTTGACGAGCATTATAGAGCATTAGAGGAACAAAATTACAATTATCGTCGTAATTTTGAAGTCCGTACAAACATTTCTTCACTTGCCTGTCTATAGTCCGTATGTTTGTTACCTCTGCTTTTGTACAGTATGATGAGAAAATTTGAAAACAGTGTCAGCATTATTTTATCTTGTTACCATTGCCTTGGTAGCTCAAAGGATCCATAGATGACTGTAGTTGCAGCGTGGATACAGTCGATCATTTCAATAATATGAAAATATATCCGAGGTTAAGGAGTCTATTGGTTAAGGATTACTTCAGATTTTACAAAGTCAACTTGAAACAAGAATGTCCTTTCTGGTCAGATGACAGCAGATGTGCGATACGCTACTGTCATGTAGAACCATGCCAAGATGTAAGTGTAGTAAATTATTCATTCAATTATGTATTTATCTGTTATGCATAAATATTTCAGTGTAATTGAGAATTTTTTTACAGGAAGATATACCAGCTGGACTGAAAGGAGATGTATCTAGGCATAATCATTACAACGAAAATCCAGCCGATAAGTACAGTGCTCCTAGACCGCTAGAAGACTGCGAAAGAAGTTCTCAAGACTATAACAAAGAGCTTGGATATTTAAACACGACGATTAGGTAAAGGGATAGTTATGATGAACCAATTCTTGCAAAATGTTAAAAATACCGCACTAACTCACAGTTTGATAACAGGTTTAGCTCAAATAATAGATGTACGGTTAATTACGTTATTTCGTTCTAGTGTAAAAAATTATGAGGAATTTGAAATGTGGCAAAAGCACGACGACGCTGTCGATAATTTCTGTGTGAGTGAAACAAGTCCTGGTGAATATGTTGATTTGTTGCTAAATCCTGAAAGGTATACAGGCTATAGGGGCCCCAGTGCTCATAGAATATGGAGAAGTATCTATATGGAAAATTGCTTCAGGTAATTATTTTTGAAATTTCTGAGTTTTTGAAACTTTTATCCTTACGTTTTTGGATGTATATTATAACAGCCATTAATTATTTCTAGGCCAGAGAAGTCTACTCGCAACTTTGTACAATCAAAAATGAACGGTAAATTTCATTGAGAAACCAGACATTTTTACATATCTTATCTCCACATCATCCTTTGGATAAGATTTTAAGATATTGACTCTGATGGACATAATTCATTGATTATTTTTCACGGAATGGGATGACCTTGTATTCTATTTGAGTTTATGCACAAATTATATGAGTAACACCAAAATATTACATTTTACAGGAATGTGCTTAGAGAAGAGAGTCTTCTATAGAGTTGTATCAGGGTTACACTCGAGCATCAACATTCACCTGTGCTCCAAGTATTTATTGTCAGAAAAGGATAGTTTGGAAACTGTGTCAGCTGGTGCTCAATGGGGTCCAAATTTATCAGAACTACAGAGGAGATTCTCTCCGGAAACAACTGGAGGCGAAGGACCAACTTGGCTGAAAAATTTGTATTTCATTTATCTGCTTGAATTAAGAGCATTGGCGAAGGCTGCGCCTTATTTATTGAGAGAAGAATATTATACTGGTAATGACGAGGATGATCGCGATACCAGATTGGCTGTTCATGATTTCTTGAATGTCGTAAGGTAAATACGCACATGTGTTTCGTTTTTGCTTATAACGAGCTCAATATTTTGATACATTTTAGAATATTTTCAGGTCATTTCCTGATCACTTCAACGAAAGTGTTATGTTCAATGGAGGAGCACAGGATAAAGCGTTGAAAGAAGAGTTTAGACAACATTTCAGAAATATATCAAGGATTATGGACTGCGTTGGTTGCGACAAGTGCAAACTCTGGGGAAAGTTGCAGATCCACGGATTGGGAACGGCATTGAAAATATTATTTTCTGGAAAGTTTGATAGATGGGAACCAACATTGGATGATATTACAAAGCAACAGTTTTATCTTGAGAGAAGTGAAATAGTTGCATTGATCAACGCTTTTGGAAGGTCGGTATGATATCTATTTTTGTTTTGAATCCAAAATTCAAGTCATTAAATATTGAATTATTTACAGGTTGTCTGACAGTGTTTTCGAACTGGAAATGTTCCGACAAATGATGAGATAGCACAATGATGACGTTGAGGAGTGAATATTTTTATTGGCTTTTTTTCAGACTTAAACATCACACGTAGGTTATATAATATTCATAATAATGTCGGTATAGCTTTGACTTATACATGTTAAGTACACATTACAGTCACAAAAAATACGTTAATTTGATCAGGTGTAACATTTGTTTCACACGGAGTGGCATTCCTGTAGTCAACGTTCATAGAGTTCAATTTCGTTATAACGCTTTTTAAGTAAATATATCTCGAATTCGTTGCAAGCGTGAAAATGCGATATGCGGGTGTAAAAAGTAGAGTTTAAGAAATTTACCAACGGTAATGACACGCACAATTCGAATCGTATTTGAGACTGTTGTAGCTTGAAAGCTCCGGTGGTTTTTGATTTTACAGAAAATTACGATCCAGAACGCGAAACGTTGGATGCGAGAGAGTTGTAATAATTTAATGACGAGAAATCTTATCTCTACAAATTGAATCAATTGAAGCTCTCTGCAATATTTTTATGATTATTCCTAAGTTCCGTTTCTTTTACCAATGAAAGTGTTTGGGGAAATAAACATCACTATTCAGAAGTAGGAACAAAAGAGATATAGGTCCTGTAATAAGTTGAATGGGTAACGGGAAACGTCAGACATGAGCATTCTATTTCTTATGTTACTGTTTCACTGACAATGAATGAAAGCATGATGTATCTGTAAAATAATCTATCTCTACTGTCTGTGATACATACTTTCCTCCAGTGGGTATAATAGGCGTAATGATTATCGGTGTATTATACAATGTATATTCTTACCGTTTATAACTATCCAATTTCCAAATAGTAGGCTCAACGCATATATCTTTTCTTTCGCTCGGAAAAGTTATTATTCATAATGAATGATTTATTCCATGAACAGTATATGTAGTATAATTGTAATATCAAAGCCCGATCTGATCTCTGAACAAATATGAAACATTCTGTGAAGGCGGGAAAATGGCTGATATAGCTACATCAATGACTATCAATATTACATGCATATTATGGAACAGACAATGTGAAAAGGTGGCTCTTAAAATTATAAAATTCCATATTTTAACCAACCTAGTTTCAACGGAATTTCATAATTAAGACTATAAGTTACAACGATATATCTCTGTATATTTCAAAACATTGATAAGTCGAGAATTTTTATTGTTGTATACATATTATACAATACAATATTTGAACGAAACTTAAAGAATTTGTACCAATCTATTATGAGCACAGTTCATTTATTAACGCTATGGTGCAGTCGTTTATTATTTGGTATACACATATTTTTAAGAATTTATGCAAGATGTTTACAATAATTTAGTAAACCTTTCTGCCTGCGTTATGCTTCAAGAGTAGGTGGAAACTTTGGCATTGCATATTGTTATATATATTATAGTCGAACAAAGTGAAATATTTATTGCAATTTAAAATTATGTAAATAATTTATAATGAAAAAATATTGAAACAATATAACATTATTTATGATCAATGTATGCTTCAACCTTCTGTTTATTTACGTATTTTTAGTCATTAGGAAATTCAGTTTTTCTTCTCTTTATCAATTACGTATCTGTATCAAAATCGGATGTTTTCTCGTACTTTTGTGAGTACTCGACTACTACTCGGTGGAACCTATAAACATTACAAAAGAATTCTGTGGTCCGAAACCCCCACCATCGCATTAAGCGTTCCAGTATCATTATATTTCAGTCTATCGTGATTTCAGTGATCTTATGTTATCTCTATCATTGACTGAAGATTATATATCCTCAGTCAACAATCTCTATGAAGGCTAGAGGTAAGAAGTGTTTCATGTGGATTGTCAATTAAAAAAGTGTCCACCAAAAAGCGACAAATAGTGTTCAACAAGTAATCAGAATGGCGTAAATAAGCAATCAGAGTCAATCTGATGAGCGCTTTTTTTTTTAAATGTGAATCTTTTCCTATAGCAGCGCTATCTTGATTGTACTCTATTTCGTGGATACTTTGCTATACGTATCCGACGGAGGCCGCTCGCGTCGCGTGATCTACCTGGAATGTTTGGCATTGTGCATTGGCATTTTGCTTGCACGCTTAGATCCGGAGGCTGTGCAAGTAGCAGTTACCAGCGTTTACCAGAAACCGGTATCACCTGACAATTGTCAAATTTCCTAACCAACAGTACGAGGCAGAAGACCTGTTCCGCACCACTCTTGTACAACACAACAATGGTCGATTACAGCAAGTGGAAAAACATAGAGGTGAGTCCTATCGTAATTCAAAGGCTCCAGTACACGAGGCCGAGCGGACAAGAGAATCTTGGAAGGTTCGAGAAACCGCAGATGCGAATCTGAATCTTAGATAAACGCGATGTTTGCCAATATCGGTTTATTGAGTTAGGAATTTTCTATCGCGCAATTCTTATCGAAGCACAAAATTCAAGCCCTTTCACCAGTTTCCTAGCCTTGAATTTGACAATTAAATGATATTTATACTTCTTGCGTGTACATGAATTAGATTATAAGTAAATTTTTTGTTGAATGAACAAAAAGTGAATTATAAAATTATTTTGCCGAGCTCTGTTCGTTATACCTACTTATAATTCTTTCGTATTTCTTAGATATCTGATGACGAAGATGACACCCATCCCAATATCGATACTCCGTCACTGTTTAGGTGGCGGCATCAGGCTAGATTGGAAAGGATGCAGGAACAAAGAGCAGAACAGGAGAAGCATGAAAGAGAAAAAGAGGAGTAAGACAGTTTCCTGCTAGTAAGACTTGTCAAATTACATAGAATGGTTTGATTTGTCCATTCCTGTTGAAAATTTAGGCATGTTTAAAGGTGTATGAAAAATATTGTGAAAAATGATACACGTGTTGCAGAATTGCGCGAAAGTTGAAAGAGGCGGAGGAAAAGTTGAGCAAGGTAGAAAAGGGTGAGGAAAAGGACCAGCAAGACCTGACATCTGTTAAAAAGGCATTGGAAGAGCTTAAAATGAAAGAGTCTGAGATATTGCACAAGGAAGAAGAATTAAAGAAGAAGGAAAAGTTACAACCTTGGAATGTGGATACAATTGCCCAACCAGGTTTTACAAAGACGGTAATAAATACAAAGCCAGCTAGAAAGGAAGATGAGAGTAACTTGCCAGATGAAGAGAAAGAGAACAGGATGAAGCAGTTTGTTAAGCGTAATGAAAAAACTTTGAAGGAATTTGGTATGCTGCGGAGGTATGACGATAGTAAGAAATATCTCCAGGACCACCCAGATTTGGTTTGCGAAAATACGGCGAATTACTTGGTCATTTGGTGTATCAACTTGGAAATGGAAGAGGTTTGTATACACAAAAAATGTCGATTTATAACAAATTCTTGTATCTTAAATTTGTAGACTGTTTCAAATTCTTTAAATCGCATAGTTATTCACGATGGCCAAAAATGAAACATTCTATAGAATTTATTTTACCTTATGATTAGTACAGTTAAAGAAAGAAAATGAAGAAATGATAATATGCCAATATAGATGTCACGTTACCATTTGAGTAGAAAATTAATCCATTATCCACAAGTCAAAATACTCGTAGAGTCCCATACAGTCAAATCGGAAAAAACACAAGTTTGTGCTATGACTGTATCGTTATTAGCGATTTTGTCAATTTTTCTCCTGAAATACACGTGTGAGGTGAAATTCTCAGGATCTTTTCCTCATTTGTTTTCTGGCTTATAAAAACTAAAATCGCTGCTTCTTGTTTGTGAACTTATTACCCACGAATTTATTCCTATTGTTGCAGAAACACGACCTAATGGAGCATGTAGCTCACCAGTGCATTTGCATGCAGTATATTCTTGAACTCTCCAAGCAGCTAGATGTCGACCCACGTGCCTGTGTCGGATCTTTCTTCAGTCGTATACAAATCGCTGAGGTTGAATATAAAAATTCCTTTGATGACGAACTGAAGTCCTTTAAGGAAAGGATTCGCAAGAGAGCGGCAGAAAAAGTAGCTGAGGCACTAAAAGAAGCCGAAGAGGAAGAACGAAAGAGTCGCCTTGGTCCTGGAGGTCTAGATCCGGTCCAAGTGTTTCAAGAACTTCCTGAGGTTGGTGTTTAAACTGCATATCTACCCCGTGTTTGAAACCTCCCCTACTTGTTTATCTACTACTTATTGCTGATTGCTGACTGGTCTCAATTATCTTCTCCCCTACCTGTTTATCTACTAATTATTCTTATGTGCTGACTGTTGTTCGCAATTTTCTCTTACAAAGTTACTGTTTGTATAATCAGCTCTCAGGATCTTGCTGAGCTCTCACTCTGTATTTCAGGCCTTACAAAAGTGCTTTGAGGCACAGGATATACCGTTGTTGCAACAGACGATAGCATCAATGCCAGAAGAGGAAGCAAGGTACCACATGAAACGATGCATCGATAGCGGACTATGGGTCCCAGATGCAAAGGCTGCTAAAGAACAACAGGAAGAAGAAGAAGCCATCGGAACTCCAGACCCTGAATAATAATATTTAGCACAAATTGACGAAAAATTATTACTCGAATTATTTTTCGTTCAATACAACATGCACTTATACTCAATTGTAATGTATTACATAACTGGGTATTACTTATGTTGCTGTTTTGTCGAAGAACTGATCATTCGTTGAAGAAGAATAATAATCATATTGGTCATGTTGACTAAATGTCAGTCAGATCATATGAAAAGAGTCTTTGAGATTATTGTTCTGATTTATTGGAAGAACTGACAATACAGTGGTGTTACGTCAAATTCAAGACGAAAAGTAAACTAGACATTGTCCATTGCGTATAATGTCTTTTTGCTGTAAAACTGCCGTTTTTTTTTTATCCTTACAAGTGAAAAAAAAATGATTATTATGATTATTGTCATTGTTGTTGTTAATGTTGCTACCGCTATAGCTGCTACATATTACATTCATCGTCGACGCTTCAACGATTCATAATTTCAAGAACAACATGACTGACAGGGGAGATTTCAGTGTCAAATTCTACTCTGTATAAAATTAGAAAATAATAAACCGTGTAAATACGTGCCGATTCTTGAAGTGCAACATCTTATCCTTTAATGAATACTTAGATTTAAAATATACAATAGTGGCCTATCAATTGAACTGAAAAAACTTACAAATTAATTGACAAAATTTTGACCATTTGTCAAGGAAACTACTTTTTAACCAATCAGCGAGCCTAAAATCACTGGTTCGTGGGATAAAAAAAATTCTGAGTAGCCATCACTGCCCAGTGATTCTGATAGAGTAAAACCACGGTCTTACAGACAGTCTGGGCACTCCGGCTGTAAAATCGTGCTCGAAAGTGAAGCCGATATTGTGAATTTTCGCCGCTAGCGCTAGTGAAGGAGAGGCCTACTTAGTACGCATACACCGGCCTCGGAGATTGCAGCGCTCCGTTCTTTGGTGCACAAATTGAGAAACACAGGCTCAAGACGGTCACGCTGCGTTATATAGGAAGGGGCTTGGAGTACCTACTATAAGACCGCGAGTAAAACATTAAAAGAGACGCGTGCGTGTGTGGTGTTACGTGTGTATGCCTGTGTGT
This sequence comes from Neodiprion lecontei, assembly GCF_021901455.1. Lineage (NCBI taxonomy): Eukaryota > Metazoa > Arthropoda > Insecta > Hymenoptera > Diprionidae > Neodiprion > Neodiprion lecontei. The sequence continues at coordinate 26,444,028 of NC_060264.1, read as the reverse complement.
TGGGGTTAAGCGTCGAAGTGAATTGTAATTTTTTTCTTTTCAAACCGCAATTTAAGGAAGCCTTATCATGTCTACGAAAGTAAGAACAAAGCAAGAGAAAACCGGCGGTAAGTGTTCCACGTCCTTACAATGATCAATCAGACCATTGAAAAGCGAGGACTAACGAAATACATAGATTATGTATGTAGGTTATGTTTGTTTTTTGCCACATACTGTTTCATGTCATGATCTGTCATAGCGGAACTTATGTGACAACTTGATACAATTTGTTCAAATCATTACATTATGTTCAACATATTTTGCAATAATACTGTCACGTGATAGTTACTGTGACAAATCTTTATTTCAGAGGTGGTCGCTTACAGTGAGGGAGCGGTTAGAAATAATTCAGCTGTCGTCGAATACTGCAGGATATCCATGGCTGCGTTATCTGGAAGTACGGCTGGACTCTTGGGTCTGACTGGACTCTATGGTTTTGGATTTTATATATTCGCTGTAGTTGGGTTATGGGTAAGATACAGTCGCTCTTATTGAATCCCTTTGAACCTTGTACTCGCCGCCGTATTTACAATGTATTCATAAATCTGTTTAACACCGTGTGTTTTTACGTTTATTTTCACAGGCGCTGCTTATGATGAAAACTGGTGGGCAATGGAAAAAGTATTTCATAAGTAGACAAAGTTTGCTAACAAATGGATTTTTTGGTGGGCTATTTGTATCCTTTACACTATGTGACTCACAGAGCTGGTCGCAAGTCGTATTTACTTGCATTCCATATTTTTTTTTTATTTCAAAATTTTAGGTATTCTTTGAAATTTCATTTAAATTATGCACTGTATAATTCAATGAGTAAGTGGGATGAATCTCATGTTACTTCAGATAATTGTAAAAACTGTACGTGTTTGTAAATTTTCTTCATTTTATTCCATACTTTGCAGCTCATGAATTTGATAGAAATTTAGAGTATAGTATAACAATCGGCCTATTAAGATATAGACTATCCAATTTTCTCATATTATCGGAGAGAATCTTTCTGAGAGTCGTCACTTGCTGCCAGCCCTGATATTATAAATTTTCATAATTTGATGTCAATACCATCAATCAATTGTAATTAGTTTCCTTAATATAGCTGGTTCAACTGTTGCTGTTACAGACGTACGTGTTGTTCTGGACGTATCCTTTTAAGTTAAATCATTCCAGTAACTCATATGAGTATTAAATTGGTAATACGATTCTTAACTACATAATGTAGATTCCTTTTCGGCATGGTGCATGTCTACTGAGGGGAGGGAATACTCAGTATTTGAAACTTGCTGAAATTCACAACTGTGCAACAAATTGCAATTATTATTTATAATAAGTGTAATTTTTTATTGTAAATGTTTTCACATTTAAATGTATTTACACCATTACTCTTCACCTACTTAGTACTGGTGTCGCTTACACCTGAGTATCAAGTATACGACGAACTTAATGTTAACACAATTAGAAATTCTTGATGCTCATGTGAATTTTGTACAGGGTGCATGCAATAAACCAAAGTACTATGCGAAATCTTTGATTTTGGAAGATAATTAATTAGGGAAGTTAAAGATCTCGTTATTTGTTTCTATAATACTATATACTCGAAAGAGAATTTTATTACTAATGTAATATTGATTAATTTACATATGGATCTCCACACTTCCTGCAGAATCGAGGAGTAAACCTTTGGAGGAAAAAATTTCTTCGGTTCCCGGAGCAATCCCAGTTTCAAGGTTGTCCAATTTTCTCTCCACATCCATTTTCTCCAGTTCCGTCTTACTGAGATGGTAAACGATTCCTGCACCATAACCATCACCCAGGACATTGATGGATGTCCTTATTCGATCCCTTTAATTGCAATAACAGAGAGTGATATGAATATTGCTTTGAACCCTGTTATATCACAGGGTGGCCACCCGTCTGGAAAACCGGGAAATGTCAGGGAATTCCGTGAGCAGAATTGAGTGGCCACCCTGTATCAGTTTATTTTTCTAGACTTTGGACTTACAGTATCCAGTCGACGGTAAAAAGCAGAGATACGTCATCGGTTGGTAGCCCGAGGGCTGTAAGGACGAGGAGCATTGTTATCAAGGCAGAACTGGGTATACTCGCAGCACCAACACTTGCTAAAGTTGCCGTTATGCTGGAAATTTTCACAAGATTGGTCACACGTCAGTCAGTGAATAAAAATACACTTATAAATGAATTAAATTTCCAACACACCTCACTGTGATTATTTCCCCCATACCTAATGGGATACCATTCATTTGTGCGATGAATATCGCGGCCACAGCTTCGTACAGTGCCGTGCCATCCATGTTGACAGTGGCGCCTACAGATACCACGAACCGAGTGACTCTTGGATCAATTTTGTTGTTTTCCTCCAGACAGCGAAACGTCACAGGCAGTGTTGCTGCGCTGTGAAAACAAAGACCGCAGATAATTATGCAGAATAAGTACAAGCGCAGTGTAAAGTGAGGTCTTATTCTATACCTGGATGCTGTTCCAAGTGCTGTGACCCACGCTTGCATCATACCCCGGAAGAACACAGCTGGATTGGAGCGTGTAAACAACCAAAATATCAGTGGAAGTGTGACTACTGCATGTATTATCAGAGCCACGATAACTGTGGCCATGTAGAGACCGAGCATCTCTGCTGTTGCTGATAAATTCTCTATCGACATGATTTTCCCAGCTATGAGACACGCGATACCGAATGGCGAGTACCTGCCACATCATAATCATTTACACTATTCTTAATTGGTAAATCTACAGTAACTATCAGCAGTTTGATACACCTGTCTCACCACATAACAGCCCCCACTAGTTTCATTGTTATCTCATTGAGGACAACAAAGAAATCTACCATTAGCCGACCCTTAGCTCCCATCTGACCAGCGAGAAGCCCAAATGCAAGGCAGAACATTATCATTCCCATAACGTTAGTACCATCCCTGTACACCAATGTTGGCTTGAATACGCGATTCTTGCCAAAATTCTTTTCTAGATGCGGATCAAAAATCATGGGACTTTCTTCTTTGTAAATTGTCTGCGCTTGTTGGAAGCAAGCTTGTATGAGGTTCTCCGGCACCATATTCCTACATTTTTATATTTAGCAAATGTGATTACAGATGTTGACTTACATATTGTCAATTTAATGATGTTATTTACCTCAATATATCCAATATAGCATCCAGGGTTGATATTTTAGTCACGACATTAGCCTCTAGCTTTGGAATACTGGTTCTGATGCTGGGATCGCCTGGATTTATCATCAGGACCATTACTATGCCAACAATTGTGGCCAGGAAAGTCGTACCCATGTAATAGGATAGCACTCTAAAACCCATTCGTCCAGAACTCTTGGAATCGAGTTGGGCCATACCTACAGGATAATGATTACCAAGTACCTATGCATGTGTGTTCTGTTATCCATTGAGTTGAAAATATTTTAAAAGACTATCTGAGAGCATGATTTGTGCAAGTGAAAATTATCAAGAGTCGTAGTAAAATTGGTGTTTTGTTTGAAAACGAAAATTATATTTACGATGTATCTGTTACCAGCTATCAGCGACGATACTATCAATGGCAAAATGAACATCTTCAGAAGTCTCATCAAAATCTCTCCTGGAAAACTAACAATCATTATAGACGGCGGTGAAAAATTAGCCAAGCGGCCGAGAAATCCGAATGCAAGGCCGAACAGGATTCCAGCAATGGTAAGGACCAGGAGCATGTTTTTGCTAGTCCATTCCACTACCTGCGTAATTGAAAAAAAGAGGTAAAGAAGACTCAAACATGCACTGCAAGTTGTCGGACTATCATTGAAATAATAAATTTTTTGCCTCGTCTCATAGATGGTGCAGAATATCAGTACTTACCACTTGCAACCTGTCGAGAGGTCCTCGTCCGGATTTACGTCGATCATTGCCACCACTGTCCGTGTCGTCGCAGTAATTATTTTGTAAATCGTCCTCGGTGCTCTTCGTCTGTACTTCGATGTCTCTAACATGGGGTCTAAAATCACGTAATAGTTACACACGGTATGTATATACAATGCATAAAAGTCGTCTTGAAGAAAGAAGAGACTATGCAGAATAGTAAATATACGAATTGATTTCCTGCAATTAGACTGAGGTAAAGATATTTTTGTGTCACTTACACAGTCTTATTCTCTGCGTTATCATTTTTTGGGTCACCGTTGTTCTCTGTTTCCACAGATGTCATGACAGCGTAGTTTTAAACCTGCTTTAATTCGATGGTTTAACGAGATTTGGAAATCATTGCTACTAATTCTGTGATGACAAATATTGCTGGGACGAACATTTCGGCTCTTCTTCAATCGGTAAAAACTTATCATAAATTCTGAGCCAAAGAACACAAACTTCAAACTACAGCAGTATAACAATAATCTTTTGAAGTGGCGAACAGTACGCTCAAATGATCGGAGAACAAGAAATAGTCGCTACTGGTTACCCACGCAAGTTGAACCAGTTCTTCCATGAGCTGGATATTAATTTTATTTGCAACGCAAATGGGTTACTCGACACTTTGATTGGCAGTCAAGTACTTTAACTCAAAGGCAAAAAATACCTGGTGGTCGTACAGAACAATCAGGTCTTGGTAATTTGGAATGGTATTAAATTCTTCTCCACTTATATTCTGCATGCAGAACTGTTACCCAAACTAGAGCACAATCCTTGTTACTAACATCTAGAATTTCTTCGCACTGTTTAAGTTTATCACTGACTGAATAATGCACTCCCCAACCAGGGTCTGATTATAGTAGGAGAAGAGCCGGTGGTTGGACTGGGTAAGGGGAATTCATACACCAGATAAACGACGGGAATCACTGCAGGAAGTCGGTGCTCATCGCGAAGAGTTCCCGGCCACCTGCTATCCCTCTTTTCCCTGCCGGACGAGGTATTCGCAGTCTTCCCCAAAGCTGCACTGTAATAAGCTTCGGTCTCTCAGGAATTCGTTTTGCGAATATAAATACGCATCGGCTTATCACCTGCCTTTTCAGGAATGGTCTAAAACGATGCATCTTCTGCGGACTCTGGAGGCTTTCGGAATTCTTATTTCCTAGAGACAATATTTTTTTAAAAATAATTTTAGGAGAATCTACATCAGTACGAACCATGATCACAATAGTTATTCATTAGCTATAATATCACCGTTATTCCATCCTCTTTGTCTCAATTGATGCGACCAAGTGGTCCTTTACATTGGCACGCTTGCAAAGCGTTTCTCTTTATATGTGCTAAACTCGTGGAATTGAAAGATTGCTCTTCAAGCGTCTATAGTTGCTAATGTATGCATATTCGTATCTGTTCTATTGCACTGCACAAGTTGTTAATGATAGGTAAGAGCTGCAGAGTTTTGAAGAAAGACGTCGACTCTTGTGACATTACGTGTATCCTTGAAATTTATGTCCGAATTAAATTTTTTACGAAATACTATAATCATAAGTTCCTATCAAAACAATAATACTTGTTGAAATAAAATAAAATACATAAATTTGTTCAACATTATCAAGTGAAATGTATCGATTGGTACGCGTAATGCGTAAATTTCCGTATCGTACATGTGATTGACTACATTATCGCAAAGCATGTTGCCGCGTTTATTACGTAGTGTGTAAATATCCTGTCTAGCTCTATACTTGCGCAAACCGCTTATTGCAAATAATTACAGACCCTACATGTGACCCGGTTATTTGTTCTAATTGATGTAGTGTAAAAAAAAAAAATTCCGTGCTCTCCACGTCGCCGGCATAATTTTTCGCCATTTATATTTCTACGCCTGCAGCATAGCGTACGCATTGTTTACGCGTCATGCGTATTGCTTATCCGCAGGCGAATTGAGGTCGTACAATTTACGATGCCGGTTGACGAGTTGCCGAATGGTCTTTCTGATATACTAAATTTGTGGGTGATCTCGTTGCGGCAAATTAATAAGGGGAAGAGGCTATGCTTCTCCCCAAGTGCTGGACCACTTGCATACTTTTAGATACAAATTTTTTCCTAGAATTGAATGTAACCTGGTGCTACTTTTTTGTCATAAAAATGCGACACACTGACCCAACAAGCATAGTCTTAGTTGTACTAATTTCTTGTTGTCACTATCTGGATCTTTCATTATGACTTGACGCGGCATATTCGGCACTCGGACTGATCTCACTATATTTAATCGTTACTCAGCATTCGGTATTTGGTAGAAATATGTCACATGTGTGTTCAGTATCGTAACGGACATCGGACGGATGTACCGAAATCGCAAATTGCGTCTCAGAATTTTTACTTTACAAACAATGTAATATTGCAGGTTGTAGAAATTTCAATTCACTTTCAATTATAATTTGAAACTGATCTTCGAACATTCAAGATCAAGATTTTTTGAATAATCGGCCTAACATGAATGTAATTACATTTTTACTAACGGTTGGCGTGGTTTCTGCCAATCCCAGTATACCCTGGTGGAACATCAAAGCTGCTCAAGAACAAGGGTATGTTCAATTTGTAATTGTAAGCCAAATGCTTTGTTGTTAAATCATTCGCCGATTTAATAATATCCTCGCATATAATTTACAAATAATTCATGAACATGATGCGTAGAACTTTTTAAGTACTGATCATTTACCGACAAATACGAACTTGTATTACTAACGCGTTCCCAAATAATTCCTTCAACTCCCACTTGGCAGTTTCATTATTTTTTCTGTGAGAATTTATTTCTTACTTGTAAATGCAAATGCATAAGTCCAGAATATAATTTTGTTTCCTCAAACATCCTGCGTTCTGTATTTTCATTTACTTATAATTGACGTGACGTGTTCCGTGTACGTCACTCGGTGCCGGGCTAATGAACGTTTCAAATTTATTCATTATTTAATACATTACTAAAACTAATGCGGGCTGCTAGGACAAGAGCCGCTATAACAATGGCGTGATGGAATACATGATTGTCAGTAATCGTGACATTATTTATCGCTGAAAGCCTCGAGGGGTCATTTGCCGATTTCAGGTCGTCTTGGTGTACGCCGCATACTTATACGCATAATCGTCAGCGACCGTGTATTTTATTCTAACTCAAATGTGCGGACAATTTTTTTTCACCATTTGGAGGTGATAAAATGCCTGTGAAAACCATGTTAAGAGCGCAAATTCGCTTCTTCTTTCACGAAATCGTACTGAAATGCACTAGCGTATATAACATATACCTTGCATAATTCCTTACTAGCTCTGATTATTTTACTCTTCTAAATTGATTCAACCTTCACCAGCTATCCGTGTATGTATGCTGTAGCAATAATATACAAGCATCGGAGTTGTGGCGACCCATTTTTCGTACACATAATGGTACTGATTTCAGACAGGGATCAAGTCGGAAGAAAATATACTTGAGATAAGGTTCTCTCGGTTCATCAAATGCGAACAGATAATGGTTCTGAATCATTTACGTAACGGTGTCAAAATCTTTCGACATATCGAACAAATTGTTGTATACGTGCAAGGCTTGGATTACCTTGATTTTTTCTGTTTTGGTTTAAATTTTTGAATTATAGCTAGAAATATTTTCGACATTCATCATTCAGCAGTTTATGTGTTTTCGTCCACACTTATCCCAAAAATTACGATGTACCCTTTGAGAATTTAAATTTTCGCTCAAGTTGGCTTCTCTGAAACGGCAGGTGAGAAAGAAAATTGAATTGCAAAATTTCAAAAATCTGAAAAAGCCGTATTAATTTACAAGTGAAACCACTTTTTCATCCTACCTTTTCTTCAATTTGTATTAAACTGAAATATTGTGCACCGTAAATCAGCCGGCATTTATAGGTATCTTTGGATTTATTAGGTAAACGTTACCGTAATTGCTCTTTTTTTTGTTCCCGGCTTGTTCTGTATTAGCTATTATTACACATTTAATGAAACAGTAACTAGCTTAACATGCCGATGAAAATTAATAACTTGTAGATGTTGAAAATTTCAGACCGAACGTTTGCGTCGTGGAACAAGTTCCTGGTACCAATAGGAACTATTATACCGAGTGCAAGTATTGGCGACCAAGAACAATCTGTGGCAATGAAACGTTAGTATACAGCTATACCTGTAACTCGCGTATTTGACTACATGATTAATCACTTATTAATTGAAATAAGTCGCCTAGGCCGAAAGTATTACTAAAAATATTCAAGAAATTATTCGATGCATCGCCCACGTTTGCTATGCGTGCCCACAACAGTCCTGAATCATCAATCTCAGAGAAAAAACGTCAACGCGTTGCGCGTAGATTATACATATGGAAAAGTGTTTGAGTTTTGATGCGTCACATTGAGGAAGTGGTCTAGTATATAGCAATTTTGCAACACTCATAAGTAGCTGTAATATTAAATATTACATTTCTTAAAAAGATTTATTTTGGATAAAGACATTATTTGTTATACTTATACCTATAGAGAACTCCCGTTATGTCGTTCTAGATTTTTATAAAACTACTACATTTGTTTTTCGTGAATTAGAGAAGAAGAAATAAAGAGTATGGAACAAATCTTATATTAATAAATAAAATCAGATTTTGAAATTCTCTTATTTGAAAACCACAGTACAGTCCATTTCATTATTTTAAAGAGAAGTCATCCAATAATGCAGGACCGTATAGTTTTCTTGTAAACTGCCAACACAGACACTTTTGCATAAAATTATAAAAAATTGGCCTGGAATCTTATCGACCTCTTGTTATTATTTTCTTCCCAGGATTATCAAGTACGAGTGTTGTGAGGGATATGAGATGGTGCCAGGCCAATTGGGATGTACAGGAGGTAAAGAAATTCGGTGAAATATCCTCATCTGACACATGAAGAATCACATCTCGTACACGAATATGTTTTCAGTATCGCCATTGACGGATGTCGTGGAAACAGCGAGAAATGCTGGTGCTGGAAAGTTTGCGGATTTTTTAGAAAAAACCGGAGTGGCTACGGAACTTAAACAAGGACTAACGGTGACGCTATTTGCTCCTAGTGATGAAGCTTTCGACGTACGATATTTTGAAACTCATTACTACTATCATAGTCATACTAAACTGCAATCGCATCATCTTAGGTCCCTCTATATCTCATAAGTAAGATTTGCGAACATAACAACAATTATGTTATACAGTAGACAGTACAACTTTGACACTTTCTAGGCTTATGTTAAAACATACGGAGCCATCAAACCGGAGAAAATCACGTCAGAAAAATACAGAAAACTGGCAATGCACCATTTTGTCGATAGAAAACTTTTGTCTGATCAGTGGGGAGCTGATAAATTAATCGACTCGAAATTATCCAGGCACAAAATACGCATCAACAAATATTCAAACGGCGTAAGATCATAGGAGACCTTAATGCAATACGTTTTATGTTAATCTCTATGTGCACGTATAGGTATGAGATCATTTCTTCAGATGGAGACTGTGAACTGCGAGTTAATTATGCGAAAAAATCAGCAAGCTACGAATGGAGTTGTTCATATCATCGACGGTGTTCTTATACCAGATCGATATAAAAATATGGGCATTGTCGAGGCGATTATTGCTGATGGAAGATTCAATGTACTTGCCAAGGCTCTGAATAATACCAACTCCATCGTCGAACGTATTAAAAACAGTGATGTGCCCCATACGTTCTTTGCGCCAAGTGATGAAGCGTTTCAAAAAATACCATGGAGTCGCTGGAGAAAGATTCTTGAGGACAAGGATACTTTGGAAGGTATAAATTGGTATACCATACTTGATTGATATACACGACATACACGCTTCTTGTTATTGCTACTTTATTAACATTTTTGGATTGTTTCCTTGCTGATCCAGCTTTTCTTGCCAACCATGTAATATCCCACGTTGTCTGCCTCTCTGGAGTTATTTCGGAACATCATGCCAAAACCCTTGGCCCACAGAGACTTACTTTGGATTGTACTTCGCGTGGGCGATCGCTTGAAGGCCAAAGGTTGAGGCAGGACTTTTTGCATGGTCTGGATGGACTTGTTTACCTCATCGACGACGTACTTTTGCCCGACAGAGGTGAGTCAAGTGCTATTGTAATTAGGATTCATGTATTCATATAAGATTGATTTACCCACTCGCGGTTTTTCGCTTACCTTCAGCCAAAACTGTCACAGAGTTAGCCAAAGACGAAAAGCTCGGTACTTTTATGCAAGTGGTAAAAAATGCTGGATTAGAGGACGCTTTCGAAAATTTTGACTCTTACACTCTGTTGGCACCCTCTGAAGCGGCGATTTATTGTACGTATACGTGATTTGATTTTCTTTTACACTGCCTTTAAATAAATGTTTAATTTATGCGTTATAAATTTTTTTTTTCTTCTACATTATTTTACACCTTACATTTATGCGTACCATCTGAAATCATCCTGAAACTATTTTTCAGCAGCGATACCTGACGCAGAATTGAAGCACATGGAAACAGATCGCGAAAAGGCGAAGGAATTTGTTCTCAATCATGCTGTTTTTGGCAAACATACCACAGATTCTATTTACGATAATCAGGTGAGACTACAGCTGCATTATATATACACTCACATTGTTTGTTTGCACTGATCATCCTTGTTATTGCTAGAGCTACTGCTTTGAGATATTTTGTTTTAAAAATATTTAAAGGTGGTGATGAGTCTTGATGAAAAGACACCACTGCGTTTTCAAGTTTATCGCGGTAGCGTGGGTATCGAGGATGCAGTGATAGAAAAGGCAGACAAACAGGGGAGCAATGGAGTTTTGCACGTGATTAATAAAGTTCTTCGAACCAATAACAATTCACTGGACGATGTGTTAAAAACAAATGGAAATTTCAGGTAGTCAACTTATTAAAAAAGAGCACATTTATTTCTTCGCGTATGACTTCTCCAACAATTATACCTATATGATTCTAATAATATTTCAGTATTTGGCTACAAGCAATGGACAAACTTCTAGAAATTCAGCCAGCAGAGTTTCAGGAATTCATACGGCCGTCGGAGTCCACCGTAGCCTACACTTACTTTGTGCCATCAGACAGAGCATTCAAACAGTTGGATCAGGCCAAGCTGGACCGATTGATGAACGATTCCACATATTTAACTAAGGTGAAAATTTCACACGCTGACAATTAATGCATACAAGTAATATGTGTATACCTGTTGGGGTGTTGTAGTAATCGTAAACGCATTACGCTTTTTTTCATGAAACTTGATGTGAATAATTCTGCCTACATTTTATTCATATAAATATTTTTTATTTTTAGACTTTAAAGAATCACGTTGTGAATAATATGATGGTTTCGGGAGGATTCCAACGAGATCTTCGGTATGCCGTTAAGACAGAGCAGAGCACAGTTGACATAGTAAAAAAAAACGACACAATAATGGTTAGCTGCGACTATTATTCAAAATTCATCGGTCATATTACAAAACGGGTTAATTATCTATATGTTTTCAAGATTCCGTAAACTAAAGTTAATTTAATTCCAGGTTAATGACGCCAGAATTATTAGGTGCGATATGTTGAGTCGAAACGGAGTTGCACACGAGATAAACAAGGTCCTGCTACCCGAAAATAGTCCGCACCCTCGCCGATACTTGCGAAGAAATCGTGGATCACGACGCGCGGATAGGACACGACTATTATCCTCGCGTTCCGATACTCTACGTAGTCGTGATATTATAACTAACGAACAACAATGAAAACCTATATTTTTACAAGAAATATTATCTATATATGGGCATGAATTATGCAACAAAAAAATAAGAATAATTTAGAATAGTTACTAACTTTCTCCTTTCATCTTTGTATTGAAAAAAAAACATCTATCTGTATCTAATAGTGATGCAATGTGAAAGTTGCACCCGTTGCACGCAAATATTGTACCAATATAACAATGCTATTTTCATATTTAAACATTTGAATTTGAAAATTTCGCGCTCAATCGAATCTGTCACAGAACTTGTCATTTCGTGTTTGCGCACCATAAGACATTTAATGATCTCGCCCGCAGATAGGCAACTGAAGATACTCTTAGTGATCTACCCGCCTGTAGTCAGGCAATTGGTCTTGAAATTATGTTTCAGTGGCATGGGTTATACATGTATGGCGGAAGCTACCCTCCCCTCCTCCCATCGACCTCGCGAAAAATGCAGCCGAAGTGATGAGAGAGGTGAGAGAGAGAGAGAGATGTTAGGGTTACTCTGTTTCTCTCACTCAGGTGTAGAGCGAGAGAGACAGATTATAACCAACATACGATACATATACTTCTTTCAGCTCATCCGTTACACTTTCTGTCAGCGTTGCAAACCCTCTGGTGGCAACAGATCGTACTGAAGGTGAAAGTGGACCGTACTTTGAAATTTGAGGACATATCGAGCAACTGGACCGTACGTCCGTATAGGCGAAATTACTGTACAAATACGGGCCTGACCGTGCGATTGGTAACACTGCTTTCTGTACACACGAAGATTCTTACCTCTAGCTCTTTGCATTTCATGAGGCGCCAGGTGAGGGCGCCAAGAGCGCCCAGAAAGAAACCCGACACGACAACGGACAAAATGGCCACTTCCGGTATCGACTGAACTCTACACAGTCTACACAAGCAGCACCGAAGAAGAGGACGAGAAGGATGAGAATCGAGAAATAGTGTTGCTTGGGGTGTGTGTGTGTGTGTTTGTTGTGCTACTTTTTCTTGTGAGTTAAAAAATCGGGTTGTAGATTTGTGAAAATGTCGTCGTACATACAAGTAGCCGAGGACGAGGGTGAGGAGCCGATAGAATTGCCTACGGAGGACGACAGTACGTTGCTTCTGACTACCTTGTCCGCTCAGTTTCCCGGGACTTGCGGCCTCAAGTATCGCAACCCCGAATCTCGGGCTATGCGAGGCGTCAGGCTCGTCGAAGGTCGCTTACACCCCCCCGAAAATGGATGGGGAAAAGCAGTCTATTTTTGCGTTTTTCCAAAAGGTACGTATTCCCTTTCTAATTACGCTTCCACCACCACCACCACCACCCCTCCCTTCCCCTCTTCCCGGTCATATCACCCCTAGCCTAGTATGTAAGTTTTGATTATCGAGGCATACCCACGTTTTAATTTGTTCTGAAAAGACAGTCTATCGCAGCTATACTTCTGCCATGCATTTTTCCAGAAATTGAATGGTTGCCTTTTAATTGTAAACGTAGGTAGAGTTAGACGGAGTAAAATATTTTCACCGTACGATTGTAAGTCGGATATTGATTTGCAGAAAACAAACGCAAGTCTGACGACAATTTAGAGAATTCAACGGCAAAGACGAAACGAATGGAAACAAAATTACGTTGCACCGATCTAATTGTTCTTGGTCTTCCATGGAAAACGACTGAACAAAACTTGCGCGAATACTTTGAGACGTTTGGCGAGGTTCTGATGGCTCAAGTAAGTTGCAGCAATGATTCTCTTTTTTTTTTTTACCAATTATCCATAGTCAGGTTAGAGTGTAACATAGATTTTATTTCAAGTTTCCATGGTGCATCGCTTTATGCCCTAACAATTGCATGTTGATTCTGTTTGCTCCTATAATTATTCAGCTTCATTTATTAATCAGAGAAAAAATTGCCATGGAACTCGCAATTCATTCTGCTATGATCTTTTAAACCTTAAAATTATTGCACGCATCAAACTTATGGTTTTTAAACCAGCCCTTTCAGTATCATCATAATTAATAATGCTATAATTACCATCACTGTTATTGTTTATATTGATACCATTATTACTAATTTTATTCTTATCCTCACCCATCGCCGTTGTTATTATTATTATTATCATTGTTATTATATCGGATTACCTTGAGTACCAATATACACTACTGTCGGAAGATGTGAACTTGCTTCCTTGCGCTACATGAATATGTATATATGTTGTATAACATTGAACGCATACAATATTTACAAATTACCGTATTATGTATGCTTCTGCCATAATGTTCTATGTATTTTCACATCCTTAGATATTAGTCTATTCGAACGGTAAGCAACCTTCGACTGACCGTAATCGTATTTAAACTCGAGAGTCTGAAGGGGGTGAGAAAAAATGGGAACTCGGGTTTAACCGTTCATCTTGGCCTGGGACAACCTTCGATGGATTCTTTGAAAACAAATGGAGTTTGGATAAAGAGCCAAGATACTATAGAGGATGTCCAACAATGTATCCTGCTGCTACCTTCTCGAGAGCTGATAAAGAACCGGTAAACACACACAGAACAGTGATAACAGAGAACCGAGCTCCGAACATGTTGCGAAAGACGGGGGTGACTATGCAAGAATGCACACGAATCATGTTTTGAATGTATATTCAGCGTGTTTGTCGGTTGTCGAGTGTCTGCTGCGGGGGTGCCATGATATATCTGTGATCCTGCTCTGACACTGGATACGCATATGAGTACGAAAATTTACCTTAGCCAAGTTGTGTACAACAAAATGCCCAATTGGATATTGGCTCAGCCAAGAATTTAATCTACTACAGAGCAGCTACATGAACCAAGGATGTGAAGATGGATAGTCGAGAAAATTAAGTGGAAATAGAGCGAAAGAGAGAGAGAGCGAGAGAGAAAGAGGGTGGGGCTGGGTAATAAGCGAAAGATTGAGAGTGAGAGGTAGAGAGGATGCTGGGGATGTTGGATTGTTGGTGGAAAAGAGAATTTTACACTGTTCAAAGAAACGTCGAATAAATAAATGGGAATATAGCCACAATATTTCATTTGTATGGCTGTGAACCAGGGGAAAATGATGGATGCTGTTGCTGTGAGGAGAGAAGGTGCAACACTTTTGTACTCCGGGCAAAATTCTATTACCATTTCAGAGTGTCTATTGATTCTCAACCGCCTTAATATGTGACAAAGATATCCTAAGCTTTTGACTTTTAAATATCTACCAAAGATCCTGACACCAATGTTGTCTGTGACATAATTATGGTGTGAAACACTTGAATAATTTCAACTATGCTGCAACTATCCTATTACCATGATTTCTACCGTCAGTGTAGACCATAAACACCCTGTGGTCTACATACTACAGATGTCCTTATCGATATCAATGTCATTGTTGATTCAAAACTCTTCAACACATTCATCCCTGTACATCGATGTCAGCGATCATTAAAACTGTTTTGTCACGAATGCAAACCTATTTCACTTTCAATATGATTTCAGAGCGTTGCTGAAATTCATTTAGTATTTCAAATCAAATTCCGATGGTAGTGTATGTGGACTTAGATATTATGTATACATTCGTATATGTAATTAACACAGAACGCGTGTAATATGTGTTGGTTGTGCCTGTAACACCCCTGCCACTGTAATAATTTCTTGACCTACTTACATAAACACCCTAATTTATTATCATGTATAATTCTAGTTATTCATTACGATCTCTTTGTAACGTTTAATATCTGATTTTCTTCTTTCAACATTTTCCTCAACAGGTGAAGAAGGACGCGAAATCCGGTCAAAGTAAAGGCTTTGGATTCATCAGATTCGGAAGTTATGAGTCACAGCTACGGTGTCTCGCTCAGCGGCACATGATTGATGGAAGGTGGTGTGACGTTAAAGTCCCAAACAGCAAGGTAAGAACTTTTACTACACATGCAGTCAAGTGTGATTGAATTGATAGGTATATGATGTGGACAGGAATAGATAAATCATTAGATGTTTACATTTTACATTTTCAAAGAATGTGATGTGCGTAAAGAACCCAATTCATTATTGTACTTTCTGCAGAAATGGCAAATGTGAATGGGGAATATTGTGTTTTTGTAGTAATCATTGTCAAAGTATGAATAACGTTCGATTTTCGATTGAATACTCAAGAGTCTTTTGTACAGTTTGATAGTTGCGTGAGTGGCTGGTTCTGCGTGTAGTGGGAGTAAGCGTGACGGTGTGAGAGTTAATCTTATACTAGGATGTAAGTAACACGCAAAGTGATCAGTGAAGTGATATCTAAGACTTGATATTGAGTGCAAAATATTGTTTTCTAACGTGGGTGATTAAGCAAACTAGCATCGAATTATGAATTATTATTTACATCTTAGAATTATTCTTGTTCGGGGATTTGGAAGAGGCAGAGGTATGAGAGACCATCCTAAATACTCCCTTTATTTCAAGTAACAATTTGCGCTTTCGTTGTGAGTATAAGCGTTATTTGGTATAACAGTTTTGTAAACAATGGTCAAGTATGTGAAATGTGGCTAATAATGACGATAAAGGACTGCAGTGAGGGCAACGATGAATTAATAGCACAAATAACATTATTAACTACTGTTGTAAAAGACATTTTATAGTCACTTCTGGTGTCCTCTTCTTCTTACGCAACAGTGAATGTATTATATGGATACGTGTGTAATAGTGAATTTTGAGTGTCTAAATTATTGGATATATGCAAGTATATAAGGATGGTTTGAATCTGACAATGGGCACTTTTCTTGTTTCTCCAGATTTTATTGTTGAAATTGTCTAATGACTAAAAGTAACTGAGTGAAAAAGAATCTTTAGTATTTGTATGATGGAGAACGGTGGTAGTAGTAGATCCAGCAGAGGGCGTCAATATATATTTAGTATATATCATAACAGTACATTTATGTATACCAGTGCGTGCTGTATAAGACGACATTACTATTATATGCTATTTGAAATAATGTTACATTACATGTAATATGTGTTTGAAGTATGACTCAGTAGTGTGTGCAAATATGAATGTTTAATATGCTCGTGATGTCTGTTATTCATTTTGAGCAACTTACGTCGCGCTTACGAATTATATCCTCACTGATCTAAATTCTCAATAAGTGCCAATTACTTGCGTGAGAAACATCAGCATGGCATAACTCATAACAACAGTTTGAAATTATTATTTCGTCATGGTTCGATACAGATTTGCTATCTACGTTGGTCTTTTTCTTCGTAAATTATTTCTTAATACCTATTATGAAAGATAGAGCAGTTCTTGTATGAATACATATCTTTATATATTTATGCATATGTAGTATTTCAGCAAAATCACCTATATATAGTTTTAACTGGTATGGGAATTGAGTATTCAGTATTGCGGAACTCACGTTTTATTCATTTTGGAATATATAATTCAAACTTCCAGATTTGTTTCTATAACTGAGTTCCGAGTTGACTCTGTACAGTTCATTGATCATTGATTGAACCTCCAAGTTTTCTGCAAATGTTAAAATCTCATTGAAAAATAGCCGATTTTTTTTCGCATTGATTCCAAACGAAATACCCCATCACTCTGCAAATACAGAAGTGTGCGATACTTTCATGCATAGAAATATAAACATATGTGTAGACACTGAATTACATCTGCAGTTGTTGAAATGTATAATCGATAGTCACATGACTGTAACGTCGCACACAGACTGCAGTTACCCGATGAGAACAGTTGGAAGACATTGTCGAGCGGTGGTGTGTCTGGTTACAGAATATTGACGGTATTATGATGGCGCGTCAGTATGATATGAGCAATAACTACCCCGCTGAGTACTATCGTCCGATACCGGTCCACACACCAACGAATCGCCGCATGTCTAATGCCAAGACGTACTCTGCAGCATCGACGGTGACGGGAACTATCTCGATGACAACAAGGAACAACCATCCAACAGGACTAAGCGGAGCTGGACAGGGCAACGGACCCCCGAATCTACCAACCCATTTGCCTATGTCTCTACCTCTACCCACACCTGTACCTCCCTGCACAAACGTCAGATGCGATACAGCATATGACTATCGTCCCACACAATACCCCTCATACCCACCGAATTATCCATGTGATGAAGAAAAATACGATAAGCACTACGAAACAGAGACGAGTTACGACGGTTATGGAAATTACGAAGGTTTCTATGATAAGTCGTATTCGTCTTACGGATCAGCAGGGATGACAATGACTGCTACAGCGAATACAGGGACGCCCCAACAGCAAGCACCTCCGCACAGTTATGACGGTTCAAGTTACGAGTCAAGAGCGACAGGAAATACTCACAATCCATCATCGGCGTCTCATTTACACCATATGCAACATTCGTACCACCAGTCAGGTCCAGATTATCCGAGATATTCTGAGGATTATTCATCTGGCATTGCAACAAACGATTATATCGATCGGGGAAAGTATCACAATAATAACAGTAATAGTAATAATCATTCGTTCGTTTATGAGAGACCCTCAACTTTCTCCTCTACGTCGTACTTATACCCTTCAAGCGAGACGGCAAGATACAACAACAGCAATGATTCTAATGTAGATGTCAGGTACTCTACAACGGCGGCAACATCTTCATCCTCCTCATCTCCTACGGTAGATGCAAGAGGACACCACTATCCACGACAACACCGTCATTACCATCAGTATCATCACGGGCAGGTGGCGCGTTCAAGGCACACATCTACGTCAGATGAGAGAAACAATTCATCTAGTCGGTACAGATCAATTTCAGATGGCAGTAACAGATTCGAAGGAAGGTACAACATTATTAAAGAGAATTACTATGACCGATACTACAAGCATCGTCCAGCCAGAGATTTTCGTGACACAGATATATTCAAGTACCACAGAGTGGATTAGCAACGTTCACTGTGTCATCACTTTCTGTATGTTGTAATACATACATATATATATATACACACACACGTATATATACATACGGTGACTACATACTGACCCTAGTACTGTACAGGTGTATTCGGTAGATTTACGTATAGTTATAGCTGATGTAGACATATACACAATATTTCCTCTTTAACAAAGTGCCAAGTGTATAGAAATGCATCATTTTCCAATTACTTTTTTTTCCATTGAATACCTCTTTCCGTTACGAATGTAATGATGCGAGGAGTTGAACTAGTTAGTTAGATAAATCGTCTGTTCTGCAATACACTCTCAAACAAAGGATGATAAAATCGTATCTGCGTGGATTGAATAAAATATACACATGTGTGTTACTAGTAAAATTGTATGAATTATTGATATGTTATAGAAAAGTGCATATTCTGTGCACCAACTCCCCGTAAATTGTTCTCACTATCTCTATATTTCTCTCTCTCTCTCTCTCTCTCTCTCTCTCTCTCTCTCGCTTTTCGATGCTGACAGTTATCGTTCATTCTACTTTATACTGATAAATTCGATTATGTATTCAATTAGTTTATGGAATGTAAACCCGCGATTACCCATCCACTCTTGAAATACTTAATTTTCGCACTTTGTATGTACTGATTAATGCTTAAAACATAGACTAAATGTCCTTAGCTTAGGGACACGGTTCGTTATTTACTGAACACATTTCATTGATAAACGATTTCATAACTTGATTCAAATGCTACAATTATTCCTTTAGCTGTACTCGTATGCATATTTATATTACGAGCGTCCAAAAAATAAGATTATAATCAGAATCTAATCCGGTTATACTGAGAACGACTTCAAGTGCGCTGTTTCATTTTTGCAAGAGAGATGTTTGATCACCTTACATCATAAATAGATTTAAATAAATATATTGTATACATGTACGTACGTACGACTGATTGTGTGTTTGTGTGTAGGAGGGAATGATCCAACAAGTACCCTGCAAGGTATTCGTGGGACGGTGTACAGAGGACCTGACTGCCGACGACCTGCGAGAATATTTCTCCAAATTTGGGGAAGTGACCGACGTTTTCATACCAAAACCTTTCCGCGCCTTTTCTTTTGTCACGTTCCTTGATCCAGAGGTTGCTCAATCTCTTTGTGGCGAGGATCATATCATTAAGGGCGTTTCGGTCCACGTATCAAACGCTGCACCAAAATCGGAGAGCAATAATAGAAATTTTAATAATCAAATGAACTCCAACATGCGTGGCAGAGGAGGAGGCAGTGGTGGTGGCGGTGGCGGCGGCGGCGGAGGAGGAGGGGGGGTAGGAGGAGGTAGTGGTGGTATGCAGACTGGTCCTATCGACGGCAACATGCAGGGAAACTATCAGGGCAACAGATATATGGGTCATTCGGGTAACAACATGGGGCCGAACGGTTGGAGCAATCCAGGTAGTCGCGGGAATCTTGATATGCCGAATCTCCAGGCACTTGGTATAACTGGTCAGAACAACGGCGGGGGTGGAGGTGGCGGCGGAGGTATGTCCAATCCCCTGGCAATGGGTAGTCTCAACCTCTCCGCCCTTCCAATGAATCCAGCCCTCGTTGCTGCTGCCCTGAATCAGGCATCGTGGGGATTGATTGGAAACCTTCAAAATCAG
Source organism: Neodiprion lecontei (assembly GCF_021901455.1). Classification (NCBI taxonomy): domain Eukaryota; kingdom Metazoa; phylum Arthropoda; class Insecta; order Hymenoptera; family Diprionidae; genus Neodiprion; species Neodiprion lecontei. The sequence goes on along the minus strand of NC_060264.1, from coordinate 26,423,718 downwards.
GGAAACGATCAGGGATATTCTAACCAACCAGGACCTCCGGGTCAGCCGCCGTCGGGGAATAATGCCCTTGGTAATACCGGTAACTCGGGTTTTCTCAGCTGGATGAATCAGGGGGGTGGTGGGGGAGGCGGGGCTGGGGGAGCAGGGGGTGGCGGGGGAGGAGGGGGCGATGGTAATGCTGGAAATCCTGGAGCGGGAGGCGGTGGTCCTGGGCCAAATAATCCAAACGCCTCGCAAGGGGCTTGGCAAAACCATCCGGGGCAACGGGATCAAAAGTCAAATACATTTCTCAAGTATGAGTAAAATTATTCTTTGTTTTATTTTTCTACCTTTTTTTTCAAATTAGCAACCCGCCTTGCTATAGAGAGAGGGCAAAGATGGTTCCGATCGTAGGCTACCTACCTCCCTTGGATTTCCTAATGCCACCACTATCACCACTGTTGTGCAGATGTAACTTCATGGTTAACGCTGTCAATCTAGATGCGTAAGGGAGCAGCCGAGGGGGGTATAATCACTTTTAGTATATATATAGGGGCGAGGGTATGTAATGAGTGTGTCAGGTAGCGTTCTATATGCATCTATACCTATTTGAAAATGAATTTATCGATAGATCATGACCATGGTTATAGCTTAGATTACAGTATGCTTCTCTAATATGCGTACACATTATACAGGGTGTCCCTAAATTGCCTCCCACGGACTAGCCAGCATGATACCTCGTTGAAATCCAACCGAGAATTTCTTTTCCGGAAGCTCGTCCGACGCATAGTTTTTGAATTATAAGCGATAGCGCTAGGCCAATCAGAGTGCACCATTTCATCTAGATTTGCCACCACGGAAATTGCTGTTTTGTTCGTCTGGGTGAATTATTATTATTCGTTTATGAATTAAATATCGGCACCTCCCCTCTCTCGCTGCTGCACCCCTTATGCTTGAGGATGCGCTTCTGTTTACACACACAAGTGTGCGCCCATGGATGTGCGGCCGGCAGCGTGTGCCCCGGCAACCATACCGAGGTCAGCGCCCGAGAAGGGGTATAGCAGCGAGAGAGGGGAGGTGCCGATATTTAATTCGTAAACAAATAATAATAATTCACCCAGCGAACAAAACAGCAATTTCCGTGGCGGCAAATCTAGATGAAATGGTGCACTCTGATTGGCCTAGCGCTATTGCTTATAATTCAAAAACTATGCGTCGGACAAGCTTCCGGAAAAGAAATTCTCGGTTGGATTTTAACGAGGTATTATGCTGGCTAGTCCGTGGGAGGCAATTTAGGGACACCCTGTATACATACATGCGTGCATACAATACAACATCTATCATCTATATATTATATTATCTGTAAAATTTTGACTTCGTCGAGAATCGATGACAGAGAACTTTATTAAATCTTGATCTCTAGTATCTGCAGGTGTGTGTATACATCGTAAATATACTTGTTTGCTTGGTATTTGCTAAACACTAAAGTACCTTCATATGTATATAGATTATAAATCTGCAGTTCTACCACAGTATAATTGATAAAAATGTCAAGTTCGAATTTGCAGTAACTAGACGCATGGATATTATATGTCAAGGTATAATATAGTAATGTATGTGGTTAATTTGGGTCTAAATCAGTCTACTCTGGTATATACATATATTTAGAAACATCATGCGTAAAGAATAAATACAGTTGAGTGTGATTTTGAGAAAATGATAAGCTATGGATAATATCAAAGAAAATATTATTACATAACACTTAGCATATGGTACAAAATTCTAATATATGACAAACACGGTTGCTCTGATTCATACATATATTGGATGTGTGTACACATATTTATATACTAAGGTGTTTTAAGCAAACACAAAAAATTGATGATCCACCTTCTACCTGTCAACTATGCTGTTTACAGTGTACAATTAAACTTTTCATACTGTAAGGCGCAGTCGAAATTTCAATTGACTGTAACTTTGTTGTTGTAGTTTTTTTTCCCAATCTAATACCATATATAATACACATTACTGTAAAGGAAATTTTTTTAAACATCGCTACACTTTCTATAAAAACCGAACAAAATCATTTGTTGACGAGAAATTGTTCAGATTTTCGATACATCGTGAGTAGTTGAAGGGGAAAAAAAAATATATAGTACGGATTATTTTCTTATAAACCCTATTATATTCGTATTTAGATACCTACCTGTACATGTATACATCTGTATAGAAAGGAATCTGATTCTTCGAGTGTTGAATATTTGTTGAGCAAAGTGCTTTTTGATTATAAGCAGAAACGTGTGGAAATAACAATTATAAATTTTAATGCTGAGAATACATAGCGTGAAGTTTGTTTTTATTACAGCACCCGTATGTGTAGTAATAGTAATAATAGTGCATTATTGTAATGCATATAGTATGTATACCTATATGTATGTACATACCTATGTATACGCGTGTATAACTGGCGAGTGTGTTGTACGTTTGGATTTCTGCAAATTGATCATTCGTAATATACATAACTAAACTGCTGTGAAGTAATTACTAATTAACAAACCACATAGATTTATTATATACGTATAATAAGCCATCTCACAATATTAGATAGATGATAAAGTAAACAATGTATGTGTTGATATGTATCGCGAATATTTGCATGACCCATCGCGCGTCATGTAAATATTGTGCGTATTTAAACGACACGTGTGCAGCGTGGTGGGTGCGTGGCTGAACAGAAGTAATAAATTATATGAAAGTGAAAAACTATGGCCGTGCTCTTCGTATTGCGATGTATATTTACGTTATACTCGAATCAGATACACGTGTACGAAGGAAACCCAAGAGCACATGAACCAAAAAGTGTGCAGATCTTCATTGATCATTAAAGAGACGGTCTATTGTTGTCCAACAACCGTTATACATTTCTAATCATGAATTCGAATCCCATTGTTGATTTTTTATTTCTGTTACGCAGTTTAAACAATGCATGTGTAAGTTTCTCTGAATTTCCTCACAAAGATAATAGAATTTCGAAATTGTAATCCCCCAAGTTACTCGATGGTACGCTGCAATCGCCATGTGTCCTTACCTGGTATACCATTGATCAATATTGCCAATTTGAATGCTTCAGAAATTCAAATTTTACTAATTATTCTATACAAATCTTATTTAGTGTTGAATTGCTTGATGTATACTCCTGCTAAAGACACCATTTAGATTTGTTTTTAAATCGAAGCATACACATTTGTAATAAAACGACATACCCCTATGACTAGTACTTTGTGCCTCGTTGCGCTTATTTATCGTAGTCATGATTATGGTTGATATTTTTACCATTATTAATATTATTCAAGCTGTCCATGAGGAAAACGTAATAACTACGTCGTTTCAATTATAATTATAATATGAGCGTATGTTATGTTATGATATCTAATGTATGTAGCGACGGACGAGGTAACAGGATGTGCTATATAAATATTATTATGTGAGGGTGAAAAAATGACAATTGGGTGCAAAAGATTATTAAATCTCAAAGAGTGTATTTGTTATAACAATGATTTCAATGTGGGTTGTCTGGTTATATCAGAGAGTATAATTAATATTTATGCGCCTATATTATGTAAAGTTTTGTACGATTTGGTGAATATAATAATAATAGATAATGGTTTACTTGTGTACGCCGTAAAAACGGGTTTGATGATAAAATGATAATTGTTTCGTTACAGGTGCAGGGGTGTGGTAAAATTTGGTATAGTCAACGTCTGGGTGAAAGTATAATATTGTGTGGTTAAATTATTCGTTCAAGTACACAAAGAAATCAATGATACGTATAACCATGGTTATACTAATTGGCAGAAAGATATTCGTAACAGTCTCATTTGACTATCATCGTAACATAGTTATTCATTTCTGGATGGCATTTCAAAATTCACCCTGTGAAAAAAAGCAGCCATTTACGTTACACCTGTAACTATTTAATATCAATTCGAGTCTGTCGCAAGGGAGGATGCGACGATATTGACATAAGATATAACGATTTAAAACGAAATTCATGCATATAAACGCGTAAGTAGATACACACAATATATGTAGCCAAAGTTGACCAACAGTGTAAACAATTGTTATGTATATTTTATCACTTGTGTAATTACAAAGCGTATCAACATATATTTAATCTGAAAAACTCTACGGGGAGAACCACTCTATATACGCGTATACAAACGAAGAGAAAGATTAATTGAAATAGTTCTACATAATATAATAATGATAACAAGAACACAAGTAATTTACCATTATTCTAATCAAATTTGCATCAATTGTAATTGGAAACAATTATTATCCCATGATTATATATGATTTAAAAAATAAAAACAAAGTAAATATTGTATTTGAGATTAAATGAACCCTTATGTTTTAGTTTCATCTACATTACTGTGAACTATAACAGCATAATACGGATTTGTAAGATTTTTATATTCTTCCGTATTATTGTCAATGCTCTCTAAAAGTAAAAAAAAAAAAACGATTTATTGTGATATACAAGAGTAAACAGATTTTACATTTTTTGTAATGAATGGTCGCAAAATTAACTTGAAATAAGTGATACCTTCGGGAAAAACTGAGTCCCGGTTTAAAAAACTTTGGATAAGTAAGAGAATTGAAAATTCTACTTTTATGATAGATTATCATGTTGTTTGCACTCAAGAAGAAAATACAAATCAGGAGCTAATAGATACTAACTTTAAATTTGACGCATGAGCGACATCTAGTTCCACGCTGCGACTACTTGAGCATAGATGTCGACACTATCTCGAAAGCACGATCAGCTGTTCTATCCGGAAATTCTAGTGTACAGGTCAGTGATTCGAATGATTCTGACCAAGGTACGTACGTCTAAACGCTGACAGCGGCGGTAAATTGTAATAATTAATCCGATCATCGAAGTTCAAGTCCTCTGTAGAAATGCAAAGAGAAGAAAAACAGTTGGACTCTGCTCTGGAGGCGATCATTCTGCGAGTAAGTGATCTAAAATCTGCAATCGCCGGAATGCTTTACAAACTGGAGCACGAATATGAGACGCTGAACTGGCCAAATTTTCTCGATAACTTCGCTATTATTTCGGGTCATGTAAGTAGTTGGTTGAATTTCAATGATCACTTTCAGCCGAGATAACGAATAACTAATAAATAATAAACAATCGTAAACGTTGTTAATCCGCAGCTGACGAGTCTTTCGAAAATTCTTGGCCACGATAAGGCACCAAATATGAGAAATTTCACGATATTGCCACTGCTCTTGAGTCCGGAAAAGGATGAGGATCTGCTCCGAATGACAGAAGGTAGAATATCAACATTCGCCCACGATTTGGTACCAGACTATTTGAGAACAAAACCGGAGCCGATGGCTGAGCAGAAGATGAATCACCTAGAGCTCAAGGCTTCCAATCTCACTTTCGAAGCATCACAGGTAAATTTATTCATTCTGAGTACAGATGTATGCAAATTCTTTGCTGTTTCGACTTCCTTTGCGCTTTTGTCGATCACTCTGCTCCCCTTGCTCACAGTTCTATTTCACATGAAAAAATATTTGCTGATATTCGTGTAATTAATGAAAACAATTGTGTAATCTGAGAATCTTTCGGAAGCTGCTAGTTCGTAAAATTATCTTGACGAGTTTGTATCGAGAATATAATACATTGACCACAAAAACTACAGAGGTTATTCTATTTCTCTGTTGATATGCAAACTAAACAACAAGTAGGATTCCAATGTAAGCCACTAACCATAGTTGGTCAGAGATTTCATTTTTGTTCCATTCGCTCTAGACCGATGTCACCGATAAAGCAGATTATCAAATCGGTAACGCAAGCTGTGATTGGCAACCTTTTATCAGCTCGATGTCCTCCAAGTAATCGGTCTATCTGGCGATTGGAACTCACCACCAGCAGACGCTAAATCGTCGGTACTAACAGTAACATAATTGACTTTCAGAAACAAGTAGCACAGTACAACAAGGTGGTTAGTCATGTATGGGACATCGCATACAAGGCCCGAGAAGAATGGGAGGGCGAAGCTGGTGCCAGAGCTGCCCAGGTACAAACTAGCAGTTCCGCAGATACTCACACCTTAGTTGCTGCAATTGGCATGGGTAAAGGCCTTAAGGTAATTACTGATCACTCATCACAAACCTATTTCATCCATAGTGGGCACTTATTTATTATCATGTTAGCGATGCCATAGTCACTGATATTTCGCCCTAATAACAATTGTTTTCTTTAGTCTGATTCTGGACCGATGGCTCAGTCCAGAGTGAGTCCAGGACCACCGGGTATAATGGCTGGGAGATCTGGTGGCCAGGCACAAGCTGCTGGGCAAGGACAAATAGGAGGTGCACAGTATAAACATTACTTCTATTGCACGCTTCAAATTACTCTTGGAATTGTTGAATGTAGTTCAAATCCTGATAAAGAAACAGTATTTTGGATAAATAAATTTACCTTGTTTGCTATTGTTTTAAGGATAAATTCCACACTGATTAACAAGAACTGTGTACATTTAATGTTTTGCAGTGGGCCAAATGGGAAAAGCTCCAAGCGCAATCAAGACCAACATTAAAGCAGCTTCACAGATTCATCCATATGGACGCTAGAGGTTTAGTCGGGAGATTTTTGTACGCTTTTCTCAATTGAATGTCATATATATGAGGAAGACTATGAAATCCAGTATTGCATAGTGTTTTTGGTGAAAATATCCTTGTTTCCTATTATAAAAGTTTTATCAATTGACTCAAAGATTGAGGATAGAGTGAAGATGTGAATTGTCTTGAAGCTGATATTTCGTTTACATGGAAAGTTTCAGCCTTCTAGTTCAACAGAATTCAAATATTACAAAATGTATCGTTTCAGTGAGCATCTTTACTTTAATTATTCACGCTGTAGACTGCAGACGATGTACACTGACTCACATGTTACCTAATTAAAAATATAGGTGTACACACAAGTGCGCCAAAAACGTTCAATTTCATCATTTTTAAATATCACCTGCATTTCGCGAAAGTGAAAAAAGATAATACATTAATATTTTACACCGAACTTGTTATTGATGAATAAACTGCTCCATTCAAGGCAAATGAAGTATAATTTTCACGGATACCCGTCTTGTGCGTACAATCAGTTCATTCTAAAATCAACTTTACACTGGGAATTTTAGGAACGATGATAAAAATAAAGATTTTTCAATGACAAAGTGATTGACCAGAATATTATATCTATCTTTATTGACTTGTCAGATGGAAGGAGAATCTAACAGGCTTTATAGTACGATCTTTTATTCAACGCCTTAAGAATAATATATATCCTTTAACCTGAGTTATATCTTAAAATACGATACAAAAACATTTCAAAAAGTATTTACACTTCGATTACTTTTCACCATACGTACATCTACATACGTAACGTACTTGAAAACGACCTTAGTATAGTTCAACAACCATTTTGAATGTGACGCTCAAAATGTCATTCATTATATTCTAGCGTATTGTCGTATGAAAATATAGTCTATTATAAATAAAATTAAGTCACATATTCGTCACCTTTTGATCAACAATTGTCACTAGTTGAAACCCAGACCCATAAGTTGCGTCAATGTTAATTAAATAATTACATCAATGAAAATTTTCGATATAGACAAAATCTTTTAGAAACGTTCCAGGTGAGAAAATTAGAATAGCTTGATATCACTAATAGACAAGATCAGGAAAGCGAAAAAACAAAATTGAGAATAGTGTCAGATCAAATTGTTTCACTTTTTAACATGTGTGATCAATTACCGGAAAATTTCACTGCATAACACATGAAGTCTGAGTTTCATTGTTCGTCAGTCTTGTCGAACTATCATTTGATAAATTGACCACTCAACAACCAGTAAACTATAAAATTATTGAAGAATGTCCTTACCAGTTTTCTTTTTTTTTTATTTATTTTTTTTTTTCTTTAGAACTAAGGACTAAGTAGGGATCGATTTCGCCTAGCGTTAGGCGTGTAAAATCCCCGAGGATCTCCATATACAGGTTCAAACGCTGAGAAAGGTCTTAGCGATGTGTTTGCACTCCCCGGACTTGGAGTGCTAGTAACTTTGTTTCCACTTGGTGAAGTTGGCGTATACGTTTTCTTTATGGGCGGTGGACACTTTTCGGCTATTGAAAAAAAAGAAAAAATTAATTTTTCCATGCAGCACAAGGGTCGCAAAACAAGTATTGTGAACAACTGTAAGTTTAAGTAAATTAAGGCAGAAAAACTAAAACTTTATTGACGTATAAGACTGCCTTACAATACTTAAATCGATTTACAAGCAGCGGTTGAGGTAGTTACCGAAAATGGATTTATTTTTCACTGAGATGTTGATGCTCATCATTTTACTTCCATAGACTGAAAACATAAATGCATTTGAAAAGATGTAGATTAACAAAATAATACATTCGCATGAACTGGCTTGAAAAGTTACTACTTGAAATAAGAATAAAATAGACTCACTGTAGAAAAAGGTTATTACAAGAGCAGTGAAGGTCCCAAATGTATATCTATGATAGTAAGCATAATCCAACCAATGTATGCCACTGACTGGGGCAGCTTGATCATACTGTGACACTCGAACAAGTATCTGAAATTGTTTAGGAACACAGTAGTGATAATATGTTGAAAAAAATGATGATCGAAAAAATAAATGACTAAATAAGCTCATTGAAAAAATGGAAAAAATGAGGTCACAATAAGCTTCACTGATGTAATTTAATAAAACGTCCATGACAAAAGTAACTAGTATCATTATTAAAAATAAGAAGAAAATGAATGAAAATGATACTTATAAAACAGATGTATCAATACTAAAGGACATACAATATCCAATAGCAAAAACTATGGATTTGAAAAATAGAAAAATGATTATCACATGCAAAAACAATACAGATGTTGATGCAACTCCTAAAGTTTTATATGAACAAAATTGTCGAAATTTTGATGTGGAACCAGAAAAATTGAAAAATCCATGAATCAAAGTTGTCAATATCAAGAACGATTTGAATGAAGAACAATTAACGATTGATATAAATAGAAGAAATTCCGATGCAAGTGAAGCAGGTTGTACCATTGTTTGGACATATGCACCTGCAGATAACAAACGAATTGTAACCCTCAATTTCACTACACAGTATGGACAAGATTATAAATATTGTAATATTATCCAAACTTTCCATGTCGGAGCGTTAGCGTTCTACTATAAAGAATTTTGTGCTGTTTACCAAAGTTCTAATAGGTATTAGGAATTATTACCAGGAATAAGTCAATCAGAGTACCACAAACATCTAAAGCTCTAATGAAAAAAAATGCCTACATTGTAGCTTTACTAGATTTCAATAATTTATCAGATGATTTAAAAAATTTGTCGCATGATAGTAAGAAAATATTGAAAAAAATTTCAAACAATAATTTCATCAAACAAGAATATGATTGATTTTGTACAAACAGATATACAAATTATACTTTTAAGTTTATGTACTGTTACTATTATTTCCTATTCCTTTTAATTTCACTTTTATTTTAACCAAACCTAACACACCTTAGTAGGATGCAGTATATGTTAAATCTTGCTCCTAAGTGATGCATATATTGCATATCATTTATATGATTTGGTTTCAATAAAATAAACAATAAATAAATTATGTAAGTATAGGGAAAAATGATATACATTTAGATTTAATCAGGTAACCGTATCATACTGCTAGCTACTTACATGTATGTCTTGCTTTGTAATTTCACTGATTACCCTGACTTGGCTGCCCTGAAGTTCATCGTGATTATGCGTTAAACGGATTTTTAACTGTATACCATTACCATAGGCGCCCTGTGGCCCAGTTACCAGGGCCAAACCATCTGGTAGATGGGTCTATAATGAGTAATAAGTGCACATTTTAAACGTTTCAAAATTCTGATACATTGAAAAATCGGACTGAACAACAATGCAGTGTGTCACTTACGATCAATTGGTTCAATACTGTCGGGATTCCGTGTACTTGAATAATAGCTGATGGAGTGGACGACGTCGGTGTTACTGCGAATATAATTTCTGTCACAGGAACATAGATAGCTGGCAAATATGGTACGACCACTGGCGTAGCCACGATTTCGCGACTTTGGGCCCCAATTTTAAGCGAAATATCTAGTGTGCTAGTTGTCTTCGAGGGGGAACCCAAAGAAATTACGT